>NW_028128249.1:0-69436 GCF_965231255.1 Vanellus vanellus
CTTTCCTGCGGACTCCGTCCTCAAAAAGCACCTTTTTTCGCTTTCGGCAGCCTCCGGAAGCAAAAAAGACAAACGTCCAGCTTTTGCTGCCACAGCAAAGGTGCCAGCGGGGAAAAGTAATGCTGGTTCTCACTGCCTCCTGGAAGCTCCTCAAATGCCCCAGACAATTTGGCCCTCTCTGCTTTCCTGCGGACTCCATCCTCAAAAGCACCTGTTTTCGCTTTCCGCATCTCCGGAGCAAAAAAGAAAAACGTCCAGCTTTTGCTGCCACAGCAAAGGTGCCAGCGGGGAAAAAGTGATGCTAGTCCTCATTGCCTCCTGGAACCTCTTCAAATGCCCCAGACAATTTGGCCCTCTCTGCTTTCCTGCGGACTCCATCCTCAAAAGCACCTTTTTTCGCTTTTGGCAGCCTCCGGAGCAAAAAAGACAAACGTATAGCTTTTGCTGCCACAGCAAAGGTGCCAGCGGGGAAAAGTAATGCTGGTTCTCACTGCCTCCTGGAACCCTTTCACATGCCCCAGACAATTTGGCCCTCTCTGCTTTCCTGCGGACTCCATCCTCAAAAGCACCTGTTTTCGCTTTCGGCAGCCTCCGGAGCAAAAAAGACAAACGTCCAGCTTTTGCTGCCACAGCAAAGGTGCCAGCGGGGAAAAGTAATGCTGGTCCTCATTGCCTCCTGGAACCTCTTCAAATGCCCCAGACAATTTGGCCCTCTCTGCTTTCCTGCGGACTCCATCCTCAAAAGCACCTTTTTTCGCTTTCGGCAGCCTCCAGAGCAAAAAAGACAAACGTCCAGCTTTTGCTGCCGCAGCAAAGGTGCCAGCGGGCAAAAGCAATGCTGGTTCTCACTTCCTCCTGGAACCTCTTCAAATGCCCCAGAAAATTTGGCCCTCTCTGCTTTCCTGCGGACTCCATCCTCAAAAGCACCTGTTTTCGCTTTCGGCAACCTCCGGAGCAAAAAAGACAAACGTCCAGCTTTTGCTGCCACAGCAAAGGTGCCAGCGGGGAAAAGTAATGCTGGTTCTCACTGCCTCCTGGAACCCTTTCAAATGCCCCAGACAATTTGGCCCTCTCTGCTTTCCTGCGGACTCCATCCTCAAAAGCAACTTTTTACGCTTTCGGCAGCATCCGGAGCAAAAAAGACAAACGTCCAGCTTTTGCTGCCACAGCAAAGGTGCCAGCGGGTAAAAGTAATGCTGGTTCTCACTGCCTCCTGGAACTCTTTCAAATGCCACAGACAATTTGGCCCTCTCTGCTTTCCTGCGGACTCCATCCTCAAAAGCACCTTTTTTCGCTTTCGGCAACCTCAGGAGCAAAAAAGACAAACGTCCAGCTTTTCCTGCCACAGCAAAGGTGCCAGCGGGGAAAAGTAATGCTGGTCCTCACTGTCTCCTGGAACCCTTTCAAATGCCCCAGACAATTTGGCCCTCTCTGCTTTCCTGTGGACTCAATCCTCAAAAGCACCAGTTTCGCTTTTGGCAACCTCATTAGCAAAAAAGACAAACGTCCAGCTTTGCTGCCACAGCAAAGGTGCCAGCGGGGAAAAGTAATGCTGGTTCTCACTGTCTCATGGAACCCTTTCAAATGCCCCAGACAATTTGGCCCTCTCTGCTTTCCTGCGGACTCCATCCTCAAAAGCACCTTTTTTCGCTTTCGGCAACCTCCGGAGCAAAAAAGACAAAAGTCCAGCTTTTGCTGCCACAGCAAAGGTGCCAGCGGGGAAAAGTAATGCTGGTTCTCACTACCTCCTGGAACTCTTTCAAATGCCACAGACAATTTGGCCCTCTCTGCTTTCCTGCAGACTCCATCCTCAAAAGCACCTGTTTTCGCTTTCGGCAACCTCCAGAGCAAAAAAGACAAACGTCCAGGTTTTGCTGCCACAGCAAAGGTGCCAGCGGTGAAAAGTGATGCTGGTCCTCATTGGCTCCTGGAACCTCTTCAAATGCCACAGACAATTTGGCCCTCTCTGCTTTCCTGCGGACTCCATCCTCAAAAGCACCTTTTTCGCTTTCGGCAACCTCCGGAGCAAAAAAGACAAACGTCCAGCTTTTGCTGCCACAGCAAAGGTGCCAGCGGGGAAAAGTAATGCTGGTTCTCACTGCCTCCTGGAACCTCTTCAAATGCCACAGACAATTTGGCCCTCTCTGCTTTCCTGCGACTCCATCCTCAAAAGCACCTGTTTTCGCTTTCGGCAACCTCAGGAGCAAAAAAGACAAACGTCCAGCTTTTGCTGCCACAGCAAAGGTGCCAGCGGGGAAAAGTAATGCTGGTTCTCACTGCCTCCTGGAACCCTTTCAAATGCCCCAGACAATTTGGCCCTCTCTGCTTTCCTGCGGACTCCATCCTCAAAAGCACCTTTTTACGATTTCGGCAGCATCCGGAGCAAAAAAGACAAACGTCCAGCTTTTGCTGCCACAGCAAAGGTGCCAGCGGGTAAAAGTAATGCTGGTTCTCACTGCCTCCTGGAACCCTTTCAAATGCCACAGACAATTTGGCCCTCTCTGCTTTCCTGCGGACTCCATCCTCAAAAGCACCTTTTTTCGCTTTTGGCAACCTCCGGAGCAAAAAAGACAAACGTCCAGCTTTTGCTGCCACAGCAAAGGTGCCAGCGGGGAAAAGTAATGCTGGTTCTCACTGCCTCCTGGAACCTCTTCAAATGCAACAGACAATTTGGCCCTCTCTGCTTTCCTGCGGACTCCATCCTCAAAAGCACCTGTTTTCGCTTCGGAAACCTCAGGAGCAAAAAAGACAAACGTCCAGCTTTTGCTGCCGCAGCAAAGGTGCCAGCGGGGAAAAGTAATGCTGGTTCTCACTGCCTCCTGGAACCTCTTCAAATGCCACAGACAATTTGGCCCTCTCTGCTTTCCTGCGGAATCCATCCTCAAAAGCACCTGTTTTCGCTTTCGGCAGCCTCCAGAGCAAAAAAGACAAACGTCCAGCTTTTGCTGCCACAGCAAAGGTGCCAGCGGGGAAAAGTAATGCTGGTTCTCACTGCCTCCTGGAACCCTTTCAAATGCCCCAGACAATTTGGCCCTCTCTGCTTTCCTGCGGACTCCATCCTCAAAAGCACCTGTTTTCGCTTTCGGCAGCCCCCGGAGCAAAAAAGACAAACGTCCAGCTTTTGCTGCCACAGCAAAGGTGGCCAGCGGGGAAAAGTGATGCTGGTCCTCCACTGCCTCCTGGAACCCTTTCAAATGCCCCAGACAATTTGGCCCTCTCTGCTTTCCTGCGGACTCCATCCTCAAAAGCACCTTTTTTCGCTTTCAGCAACCTCAGGAGCAAAAAAGACAACGTCCAGCTTTTGCTGCCACAGCAAAGGTGCCAGCGGGGAAAAGTAATGCTGGTTCTCACTGCCTCCTGGAACCTCTTCAAATGCTCCAGACAATTTGGCCCTCTCTGCTTTCCTGCGGACTCCATCCTCAAAAGCACCTTTTTACGCTTTCGGCAGCATCCGGAGCAAAAAAGACAAACGTCCAGCTTTTGCTGCCACAGCAAAGGTGCCCAGCGGGGAAAAGTAATGCTGGTTCTCACTGTCTCCTGGAACTCTTTCAAATGCCACAGACAATTTGGCCCTCTCTGCTTTCCTGCAGACTCCATCCTCAAAAAGCACCTGTTTTCGCTTTCGGCAACCTCAGGAGCAAAAAAGACAAACGTTCCAGGTTTTGCTGCCACAGCCAAGGTGCCAGCGGTGAAAAGTGATGCTGGTCCTCATTGGCTCCTGGAACCTCTTCAAATGCCACAGACAATTTGGCCCTCTCTGCTTTCCTGCGGACTCCCTCCTCAAAAGCACCTTTTTTCGCTTTCGGCAACCTCCGGAGCAAAAAAGACAAACGTCCAGCTTTTGCTGCCACAGCAAGGTGCCAGCGGGGGAAAAGTAATGCTGGTTCTCACTGCCTCCTGGAACCTCTTCAAATGCCACAGACAATTTGGCCCTCTCTGCTTTCCTGCGGACTCCATCTCAAAAGCACCTGTTTTCAGCTTTCGGCAACCTCAGGAGCAAAAAAGACAAACGTCCAGCTTTTGCTGCCACAGCAAAGGTGCCAGCGGGGAAAGTAATGCTGGTTCTCACTGCCTCCTGGAACCCTTCAAATGCCCCAGACAATTTGGCCCTCTCTGCTTTCCTGCGGACTCCATCCTCAAAAGCACCTTTTACGATTTCGGCAGCATCCGGAGCAAAAAAGACAACGTCCAGCTTTTGCTGCCACAGCAAAGGTGCCAGCGGGTAAAAGTAATGCTGGTTCTCACTGCCTCCTGGAACCCTTTCAAATGCCACAGACAATTTGGCCCTCTCTGCCTTTCCTGCGGACTCCATCCTCAAAAGCACCTTTTTTCGCTTTTGGCAACCTCCGGAGCAAAAAAGACAAACGTCCAGCTTTTGCTGCCACAGCAAAGGTGCCAGCGGGGAAAAGTAATGCTGGTTCTCACTGCCTCCTGGAACCTCTTCAAATGCAACAGACAATTTGGCCCTCTCTGCTTTCCTGCGGACTCCATCCTCAAAAGCACCTGTTTTCGCTTTCGGCAACCTCAGGAGCAAAAAAGACAAACGTCCAGCTTTTGCTGCCACAGCAAAGGTGCCAGCGGGGAAAAGTAATGCTGGTTCTCACTGCCTCCTGGAACCTCTTCAAAATGCCCCAGACAATTTGGCCCTCTCTGCTTTCCTGCGGACTCCATCCTCAAAAGCACCTTTTTACGCTTTCGGCAGCATCCGGAGCAAAAAAGACAAACGTCCAGCTTTTGCTGCCACAGCAAAGGTGCCAGCGGGTAAAAGTAATGCTGGTTATCACTGCCTCCTGGAACCCTTTCAAATGCCACAGACAATTTGGCCCTCTCTGCTTTCCTGCGGACTCCATCCTCAAAAGCAACTTTTTTCGCTTTGGCAACCTCAGGAGCAAAAAAGACAAACGTCCAGCTTTTGCTGCCACAGCAAGGTGCCAGCGGGGAAAAGTAATGCTGGTTCTCACTGCCTCCGGAACCTCTTCAAATGCCACAGACAATTGGCCCTCTCTGCTTTCCTGCGGACTCCATCCTCAAAAGCACCTGGTTTTTCGCTTTCGGAAACCTCAGGAGCAAAAAAGACAAACGTCCAGCTTTTGCTGCCGCAGCAAAGGTGCCAGCGGGGAAAAGTAATGCTGGTTCTCACTGCCTCCTGGAACCTCTTCAAATGCCACAGACAATTTGGCCCTCTCTGCTTTCCTGCGGAATCCATCCTCAAAAGCACCTGTTTTCGCTTTCGGCAGCCTCCAGAGCAAAAAAGACAAACGTCCAGCTTTTGCTGCCACAGCAAAGGTGCCAGCGGGGAAAAGTAATGCTGGTTCTCACTGCCTCCTGGAACCCTTTCAAATGCCCCAGACAATTTGGCCCTCTCTGCTTTCCTGCGGACTCCATCCTCAAAAGCACCTGTTTTCGCTTTCGGCAGCCCCCGGAGCAAAAAAGACAAACGTCCAGCTTTTGCTGCCACAGCAAAGGTGCCAGCGGGGAAAAGTGATGCTGGTCCTCACTGCCTCCTGGAACCCTTTCAAATGCCCCAGACAATTTGGCCCTCTCTGCTTTCCTGCGGACTCCATCCTCAAAAGCACCTTTTTTCGCTTTCAGCAACCTCAGGAGCAAAAAAGACAAAAGTCCAGCTTTTGCTGCCACAGCAAAGGTGCCAGCGGGGAAAAGTAATGCTGGTTCTCACTGCCTCCTGGAACCTCTTCAAATGCTCCAGACAATTTGGCCCTCTCTGCTTTCCTGCGGACTCCATCCTCAAAAGCACCTTTTTACGCTTTCGGCAGCATCCGGAGCAAAAAAGACAAACGTCCAGCTTTTGCTGCCACAGCAAAGGTGCCAGCGGGGAAAAGTAATGCTGGTTCTCACTGTCTCCTGGAACCCTTTCAAATGCCACAGACAATTTGGCCCTCTCTGCTTTCCTGCGGACTCCATCCTCAAAAGCACCTGTTTTCGCTTTCGGCAGCCTCCGGAGCAAAAAAGACAAACGTCCAGCTTTTGCTGCCACAGCAAAGGTGCCAGCGGGGAAAAGTAATGCTGGTTCTCACTGCCTCCTGGAACCCTTTCAAATGCCCCAGACAATTTGGCCCTCTCTGCTTTCCTGCGGACTCCATCCTCAAAAGCACCTTTTTACGCTTTCGGCAGCATCCGGAGCAAAAAAGACAAAAGTCCAGCTTTTGCTGCCACAGCAAAGGTGCCAGCGGGGAAAAGTAATGCTGGTTCTCACTGTCTCCTGGAACCCTTTCAAATGCCACAGACAATTTGGCCCTCTCTGCTTTCCTGCGGACTCCATCCTCAAAAGCACCTGTTTTCGCTTTCGGCAGCCTCCGGAGCAAAAGAGACAAACGTCCAGCTTTTGCTGCCACAGCAAAGGTGCCAGCGGGGAAAAGTAATGCTGGTTCTCACTGCCTCCTGGAACCCTTTCAAATGCCCCAGACAATTTGGCCCTCTCTGCTTTCCTGCGGACTCCATCCTCAAAAGCACCTTTTTACTCTTTCGGCAGCATCCGGAGCAAAAAAGACAAACGTCCAGCTTTTGCTGCCACAGCAAAGATGCCAGCGGGGAAAAGTAATGCTGGTTCTCACTACCTCCTGGAACCCTTTCAAATGCCCCAGACAATTTGGCCCTCTCTGCTTTCCTGCGGACTCCATCCTCAAAAGCACCTGTTTTCGCTTTCGGCAGCCTCCAGAGCAAAAAAGACAAACGTCCAGCTTTTGCTGCCACAGCAAAGGTGCCAGCGGGGAAAAGTGATGCTGGTCCTCACTGCCTCCTGGAACCCTTTCAAATGCCCCAGACAATTTGGCCCTCTCTGCTTTCCTGCGGACTCCATCCTCAAAAGCACCTGTTTTCGCTTTCGGCAACCTCCGGAGCAAAAAAGACAAACGTCCAGCTTTTGCTGCCACAGCAAAGGTGCCAGCGGGGAAAAGTAACGCTGGTTCTCACTACCTCCTGGAACCCTTTCAAATGCCCCAGACAATTTGGCCCTCTCTGCTTTCCTGCGGACTCCATCCTCAAAAGCACCTGTTTTCGCTTTCGGCCGCCTCCAGAGCAAAAAAGACAAACGTCCAGCTTTTGCTGCCACAGCAAAGGTGCCAGCGGGGAAAAGTGATGCTGGTCCTCATTGCCTCCTGGAACCCTTTCAAATGCCCCAGACAATTTGGCCCTCTCTGCTTTCCTGCGGACTCCATCCTCAAAAGCACCTTTTTTCGCTTTCGGCAGCCTCCAGAGCAAAAAAGACAAACGTCCAGCTTTTGCTGCCACAGCAAAGGTGCCAGCGGGGAAAAGTAATGCTGGTTCTCACTGCCTCCTGGAACCTCTTCAAATGCCACAGACAATTTGGCCCTCTCTGCTTTCCTGCGGACTCCATCCTCAAAAGCACCTGTTTTCGCTTTCGGCATCCTCAGGAGCAAAAAAGACAAACGTTCAGCTTTTGCTGCCACAGCAGAGGTGCCAGCGGGGAAAAGTAATGCTGGTTCTCACTGCCTCCTGGAACCTCTTAAAAAGCCACAGACAATTTGGCCCTCTCTACTTTCCTGCGGACTCCATCCTCAAAAGAACCTGTTTTTGCTTTCGGCAGCCTCCAGAGCAAAAAAGACAAACGTCCAGCTTTTGCTGCCACAGCAAAGGTGCCAGCGGGGAAAAGTAATGCTGGTCCTCATTGCCTCCTGGAACCTCTTCAAATGCCACAGACAATTTGGCCCTCTCTGCTTTCCTGCGGACTCCATCCTCAAAAGCACCTGTTTTCGCTTTCGGTAACCTCCGGAGCAAAAAAGACAAACGTCCAGGTTTTGCTGCCACAGCAAAGGTGCCAGCGGGCAAAAGTAATGCTGGTTCTCACTGCCTCCTGGAACTCTTTCAAATGCCACAGACAATTTGGCCCTCTCTGCTTTCCTGCGGACTCCATCCTCAAAAGCACCTGTTTTCGCTTTTGGCAGCCTCCAGAGCAAAAAAGACAAACGTCCAGGTTTTGCTGCCACAGCAAATTTGCCAGCGGGGAAAAGTAATGCTGGTTCTCACTGCCTCCTGGAACTCTTTCAAATGCCCCAGACAATTTGGCCCTCTCTGCTTTCCTGCGGACTCCATCCTCAAAAGCACCTGTTTTCGCTTTCGGCAGCCTCCAGAGCAAAAAAGACAAACGTCCAGGTTTTGCTGCCACAGCAAAGGTGCCAGTGGGGAAAAGTAATGCTGGTTCTCACTACCTCCTGGAACTCTTTCAAATGCCCCAGACAATTTGGCCCTCTCTGCTTTCCTGCGGACTCCATCCTCAAAAGCACCTGTTTTCGCTTTCGGCAACCTCAGGAGCAAAAAAGACAAACGTCCAGGTTTTCCTGCCACAGCAAAGGTGCCAGCGGGCAAAAGTAATGCTGGTTCTCACTGCCTCCTGGAACCCTTTCACATGCCCCAGACAATTTGGCCCTCTCTGCTTTCCTGCGGACTCCATCCTCAAAAGCACCTGTTTTCGCTTTCGGCAGCCTCCAGAGCAAAAAAGACAAACGTCCAGCTTTTGCTGCCACAGCAAAAGTGCCAGCGGGGAAAAGTAATGCTGGTTCTCACTACCTCCTAGAACTCTTTCAAATGCCCCAGACAATTTGGCCCTCTCTGCTTTCCTGCGGACTCCATGCTCAAAAGCACCTGTTTTCGCTTTCGGCAGCCTCCGGAGCAAAAAAGACAAACGTCCAGCTTTTGCTGCCACAGCAAAGGTGCCAGCGGGCAAAAGTAATGCTGGTTCTCACTGCCTCCTGGAACCTCTTCAAATGCCACAGACAATTTGGCCCTCTCTGCTTTCCTGCGGACTCCATCCTCAAAAGCACCTTTTTTCGCTTTCGGCAACCTCCGGAGCAAAAAAGACAAACGTCCAGCTTTTGCTGCCACAGCAAAGGTGCCAGCGGGGAAAAGTAATGCTTGGTTCTCACTGCCTCCTGGAACCTCTTCAAATGCCACAGACAATTTGGCCCTCTCTGCTTTCCTGCGGACTCCATCCTCAAAAGCACCTGTTTTCGCTTTCGGCAACCTCAGGAGCAAAAAAGACAAACGTCCAGCTTTTGCTGCCACAGCAAAGGTGCCAGCGGGGAAAAGTAATGCTGGTTCTCACTGCCTCCTGGAACCCTTTCAAATGCCCCAGACAATTTGGCCCTCTCTGCTTTCCTGCGGACTCCATCCTCAAAAGCACCTTTTTTCGCTTTTGGCAACCTCCGGAGCAAAAAAGACAAACGTCCAGCTTTTGCTGCCACAGCAAAGGTGCCAGCGGGGAAAAGTAATGCTGGTTCTCACTGCCTCCTGGAACCTCTTCAAATGCCACAGACAATTTGGCCCTCTCTGCTTTCCTGCGGACTCCATCCTCAAAAGCACCTGTTTTCGCTTTCGGCAACCTCCGGAGCAAAAAAGACAAACGTCCAGCTTTTGCTGCCGCAGCAAAGGTGCCAGCGGGGAAAAGTAATGCTGGTTCTCACTGCCTCCTGGAACCTCTTCAAATGCCACAGACAATTTGGCCCTCTCTGCTTTCCTGCGGAATCCATCCTCAAAAGCACCTGTTTTCGCTTTCGGCAGCCTCCAGAGCAAAAAAGACAAACGTCCAGCTTTTGCTGCCACAGCAAAGGTGCCAGCGGGGAAAAGTAATGCTGGTTCTCACTGTCTCCTGGAACCCTTTCAAATGCCCCAGACAATTTGGCCCTCTCTGCTTTCCTGCGGACTCCATCCTCAAAAGCACCTGTTTTCGCTTTCGGCAGCCCCCGGAGCAAAAAAGACAAACGTCCAGCTTTTGCTGCCACAGCAAAGGTGCCAGCGGGGAAAAGTGATGCTGGTCCTCACTGCCTCCTGGAACCCTTTCAAATGCCCCAGACAATTTGGCCCTCTCTGCTTTCCTGCGGACTCCATCCTCAAAAGCACCTTTTTTCGCTTTCAGCAACCTCAGGAGCAAAAAAGACAAACGTCCAGCTTTTGCTGCCACAGCAAAGGTGCCAGCGGGGAAAAGTAATGCTGGTTCTCACTGCCTCCTGGAACCTCTTCAAATGCTCCAGACAATTTGGCCCTCTCTGCTTTCCTGCGGACTCCATCCTCAAAAGCACCTTTTTACGCTTTCGGCAGCATCCGGAGCAAAAAAGATAAACGTCCAGCTTTTGCTGCCACAGCAAAGGTGCCAGCGGGGAAAAGTAATGCTGGTTCTCACTGTCTCCTGGAACCCTTTCAAATGCCACAGACAATTTGGCCCTCTCTGCTTTCCTGCGGACTCCATCCTCAAAAGCACCTGTTTTCGCTTTCGGCAGCCTCCGGAGCAAAAAAGACAAACGTCCAGCTTTTGCTGCCACAGCAAAGGTGCCAGCCGGGAAAAGTAATGCTGGTTCTCACTGCCTCCTGGAACCCTTTCAAATGCCCCAGACAATTTGGCCCTCTCTGCTTTCCTGCGGACTCCATCCTCAAAAGCACCTTTTTTCGCTTTTGGCAACCTCCGGAGCAAAAAAGACAAACGTCCAGCTTTTGCTGCCACAGCAAAGGTGCCAGCGGGGAAAAGTAATGCTGGTTCTCACTGCCTCCTGGAACCTCTTCAAATGCCACAGACAATTTGGCCCTCTCTGCTTTCCTGCGGACTCCATCCTCAAAAGCACCTGTTTTCGCTTTCGGCAACCTCCGGAGCAAAAAAGACAAACGTCCAGCTTTTGCTGCCGCAGCAAAGGTGCCAGCGGGGAAAAGTAATGCTGGTTCTCACTGCCTCCTGGAACCTCTTCAAATGCCACAGACAATTTGGCCCTCTCTGCTTTCCTGCGGAATCCATCCTCAAAAGCACCTGTTTTCGCTTTCGGCAGCCTCCAGAGCAAAAAAGACAAACGTCCAGCTTTTGCTGCCACAGCAAAGGTGCCAGCGGGGAAAAGTAATGCTGGTTCTCACTGCCTCCTGGAACCCTTTCAAATGCCCCAGACAATTTGGCCCTCTCTGCTTTCCTGCGGACTCCATCCTCAAAAGCACCTGTTTTCGCTTTCGGCAGCCCCCGGAGCAAAAAAGACAAACGTCCAGCTTTTGCTGCCACAGCAAAGGTGCCAGCGGGGAAAAGTGATGCTGGTCCTCACTGCCTCCTGGAACCCTTTCAAATGCCCCAGACAATTTGGCCCTCTCTGCTTTCCTGCGGACTCCATCCTCAAAAGCACCTTTTTTCGCTTTCAGCAACCTCAGGAGCAAAAAAGACAAACGTCCAGCTTTTGCTGCCACAGCAAAGGTGCCAGCGGGGAAAAGTAATGCTGGTTCTCACTGCCTCCTGGAACCTCTTCAAATGCTCCAGACAATTTGGCCCTCTCTGCTTTCCTGCGGACTCCATCCTCAAAAGCACCTTTTTACGCTTTCGGCAGCATCCGGAGCAAAAAAGATAAACGTCCAGCTTTTGCTGCCACAGCAAAGGTGCCAGCGGGGAAAAGTAATGCTGGTTCTCACTGTCTCCTGGAACCCTTTCAAATGCCACAGACAATTTGGCCCTCTCTGCTTTCCTGCGGACTCCATCCTCAAAAGCACCTGTTTTCGCTTTCGGCAGCCTCCGGAGCAAAAAAGACAAACGTCCAGCTTTTGCTGCCACAGCAAAGGTGCCAGCCGGGAAAAGTAATGCTGGTTCTCACTGCCTCCTGGAACCCTTTCAAATGCCCCAGACAATTTGGCCCTCTCTGCTTTCCTGCGGACTCCATCCTCAAAAGCACCTTTTTACGCTTTCGGCAGCATCCTGAGAAAAAAAGACAAAAGTCCAGCTTTTGCTGCAACAGCAAAGGTGCCAGCGGGGAAAAGTAATGCTGGTTCTCACTGTCTCCTGGAACCCTTTCAAATGCCACAGACAATTTGGCCCTCTCTGCTTTCCTGCGGACTCCATCCTCAAAAGCACCTGTTTTCGCTTTCGGCAGCCTCCGGAGCAAAAGAGACAAACGTCCAGCTTTTGCTGCCACAGCAAAGGTGCCAGCGGGGAAAAGTAATGCTGGTTCTCACTGCCTCCTGGAACCCTTTCAAATGCCCCAGACAATTTGGCCCTCTCTGCTTTCCTGCGGACTCCATCCTCAAAAGCACCTGTTTTCGCTTTCGGCAGCCTCCGGAGCAAAAAAGACAAACGTCCAGCTTTTGCTGCCACAGCAAAGGTGCCAGCGGGGAAAAGTAATGCTGGTTCTCACTGCCTCCTGGAACCCTTTCAAATGCCCCAGACAATTTGGCCCTCTCTGCTTTCCTGCGGACTCCATCCTCAAAAGCACCTGTTTTCGCTTTCGGCAGCCTCCGGAGCAAAAAAGACAAACGTCCAGCTTTTGCTGCCACAGCAAAGGTGCCAGCGGGGAAAAGTAATGCTGGTCCTCACTGCCTCCTGGAACCCTTTCAAATGCCACAGACAATTTGGCCCTCTCTGCTTTCCTGCGGACTCCATCCTCAAAAGCACCTTTTTTCGCTTTCGGCAGCCTCCGGAGCAAAAAAGAAAAACGTCCAGCTTTTGCTGCCACAGCAAAGGTGCCAGCGGGGAAAAGTAATGCTGGTTCTCACTGCCTCCTGGAACCCTTTCAAATGCCCCAGACAATTTGGCCCTCTCTGCTTTCCTGCGGACTCCATCCTCAAAAGCACTTTTTTAGGATTTCGGCAGCATCCGGAGCAAAAAAGACAAACGTCCAGCTTTTGCTGCCACAGCAAAGGTGCCAGCGGGGAAAAGTAATGCTGGTTCTCACTGCCTTCTGAACCCTTTCAAATGCCCCAGACAATTTGGCCCTCTCTGCTTTCCTGCGGACTCCGTCCTCAAAAGCACCTTTTTTCGCTTTCGGCAGCCTCCGGAGCAAAAAAGACAAACGTCCAGCTTTTGCTGCCACAGCAAAGGTGCCAGCGGGGAAAAGTAATGCTGGTTCTCACTGCCTCCTGGAAGCTCCTCAAATGCCCCAGACAATTTGGCCCTCTCTGCTTTCCTGCGGACTCCATCCTCAAAAGCACCTGTTTTCGCTTTCCGCATCTCCGGAGCAAAAAAGAAAAACGTCCAGCTTTTGCTGCCACAGCAAAGGTGCCAGCGGGGAAAAGTGATGCTAGTCCTCATTGCCTCCTGGAACCTCTTCAAATGCCCCAGACAATTTGGCCCTCTCTGCTTTCCTGCGGACTCCATCCTCAAAAGCACCTTTTTTCGCTTTTGGCAGCCTCCGGAGCAAAAAAGACAAACGTATAGCTTTTGCTGCCACAGCAAAGGTGCCAGCGGGGAAAAGTAATGCTGGTTCTCACTGCCTCCTGGAACCCTTTCACATGCCCCAGACAATTTGGCCCTCTCTGCTTTCCTGCGGACTCCATCCTCAAAAGCACCTGTTTTCGCTTTCGGCAGCCTCCGGAGCAAAAAAGACAAACGTCCAGCTTTTGCTGCCACAGCAAAGGTGCCAGCGGGGAAAAGTAATGCTGGTCCTCATTGCCTCCTGGAACCTCTTCAAATGCCCCAGACAATTTGGCCCTCTCTGCTTTCCTGCGGACTCCATCCTCAAAAGCACCTTTTTTCGCTTTCGGCAGCCTCCAGAGCAAAAAAGACAAACGTCCAGCTTTTGCTGCCGCAGCAAAGGTGCCAGCGGGCAAAAGCAATGCTGGTTCTCACTTCCTCCTGGAACCTCTTCAAATGCCCCAGAAAATTTGGCCCTCTCTGCTTTCCTGCGGACTCCATCCTCAAAAGCACCTGTTTTCGCTTTCGGCAACCTCCGGAGCAAAAAAGACAAACGTCCAGCTTTTGCTGCCACAGCAAAGGTGCCAGCGGGGAAAAGTAATGCTGGTTCTCACTGCCTCCTGGAACCCTTTCAAATGCCCCAGACAATTTGGCCCTCTCTGCTTTCCTGCGGACTCCATCCTCAAAAGCAACTTTTTACGCTTTCGGCAGCATCCGGAGCAAAAAAGACAAACGTCCAGCTTTTGCTGCCACAGCAAAGGTGCCAGCGGGTAAAAGTAATGCTGGTTCTCACTGCCTCCTGGAACTCTTTCAAATGCCACAGACAATTTGGCCCTCTCTGCTTTCCTGCGGACTCCATCCTCAAAAGCACCTTTTTTCGCTTTCGGCAACCTCAGGAGCAAAAAAGACAAACGTCCAGCTTTTCCTGCCACAGCAAAGGTGCCAGCGGGGAAAAGTAATGCTGGTCCTCACTGTCTCCTGGAACCCTTTCAAATGCCCCAGACAATTTGGCCCTCTCTGCTTTCCTGTGGACTCAATCCTCAAAAGCACCAGTTTTCGCTTTTGGCAACCTCATTAGCAAAAAAGACAAACGTCCAGCTTTTGCTGCCACAGCAAAGGTGCCAGCGGGGAAAAGTAATGCTGGTTCTCACTGTCTCATGGAACCCTTTCAAATGCCCCAGACAATTTGGCCCTCTCTGCTTTCCTGCGGACTCCATCCTCAAAAGCACCTTTTTTCGCTTTCGGCAACCTCCGGAGCAAAAAAGACAAAAGTCCAGCTTTTGCTGCCACAGCAAAGGTGCCAGCGGGGAAAAGTAATGCTGGTTCTCACTGCCTCCTGGAACCCTTTCAAATGCCACAGACAATTTGGCCCTCTCTGCTTTCCTGCGGACTCCATCCTCAAAAGCACCTGTTTTCGCTTTCGGCAACCTCCGGAGCAAAAAAGACAAACGTCCAGCTTTTGCTGCCACAGCAAAGGTGCCAGCGGGGAAAAGTAATGCTGGTTCTCACTGCCTCCTGGAACCCTTTCAAATGCCCCAGACAATTTGGCCCTCTCTGCTTTCCTGCGGACTCCATCCTCAAAAGCACCTTTTTACGCTTTCGGCAGCATCCGGAGCAAAAAAGACAAACGTCCAGCTTTTGCTGCCGCAGCAAAGGTGCCAGCGGGGAAAAGTAATGCTGGTTCTCACTGCCTCCTGGAACCCTTTCAAATGCCCCAGACAATTTGGCCCTCTCTGCTTTCCTGCGGACTCCATCCTCAAAAGCACCTGTTTTCGCTTTCCGCATCCTCCGGAGAAAAAAAGAAAAACGTCCAACTTTTGCTGCCACAGCAAAGGTGCCAGCGGGGAAAAGTGATGCTGGTCCTCATTGCCTCCTGGAACCCTTTCAAATGCCCCAGACAATTTGGCCCTCTCTGCTTTCCTGCGGACTCCATCCTCAAAAGCACCAGTTTTCGTTTTCGGCAACCTCCGGAGCAAAAAAGACAAACGTCCAGCTTTTGCTGCCACAGCAAAGGTGCCAGCGGGGAAAAGTAATGCTGGTTCTCACTGCCTCCTGGAACCCTTTCAAATACCCCAGACAATTTGGCCCTCTCTGCTTTCCTGCGGACTCCGTCCTCAAAAGCACCTTTTTTCGCTTTCGGCAGCCTCCGGAGCAAAAAAGACAAACGTCCAGCTTTTGCTGCCACAGCAAAGGTGCCAGCGGGGAAAAGTAATGCTGGTTCTCACTGTCTTCTGGAACCTCCTCAAATGCCCCAGACAATTTGGCCCTCTCTGCTTTCCTGCGGACTCCATCCTCAAAAGCACCTGTTTTCGCTTTCCGCATCTCCGGAACAAAAAAGAAAAACGTCCAGCTTTTGCTGCCACAGCAAAGGTGCCAGCGGGGAAAAGTGATGCTAGTCCTCATTGCCTCCTGGAACCTCTTCAAATGCCCCAGACAATTTGGCCCTCTCTGCTTTCCTGCGGACTCCATCCTCAAAAGCACCTTTTTTCGCTTTTGGCAACCTCCGGAGCAAAAAAGACAAACGTATAGCTTTTGCTGCCACAGCAAAGGTGCCAGCGGGGAAAAGTAATGCTGGTTCTCACTGCCTCCTGGAACCCTTTCACATGCCCCAGACAATTTGGCCCTCTCTGCTTTCCTGCGGACTCCATCCTCAAAAGCACCTGTTTTCGCTTTCGGCAGTCTCCGGAGCAAAAAAGACAAACGTCCAGCTTTTGCTGCCACAGCAAAGGTGCCAGCGGGGAAAAGTGATGCTGGTCCTCATTGCCTCCTGGAACCCTTTCAAATGCCCCAGACAATTTGGCCCTCTCTGCTTTCCTGCGGACTCCATCCTCAAAAGCACCTGTTTTCGCTTTCGGCAACCTCCGGAGCAAAAAAGACAAAAGTCCAGCTTTTGCTGCCACAGCAAAGGTGCCAGCAGGGAAAAGTAATGCTGGTCCTCATTGCCTCCTGGAACCTCTTCAAATGCCCCAGACAATTTGGCCCTCTCTGCTTTCCTGCGGACTCCATCCTCAAAAGCACCTTTTTACGCTTTCGGCAGCCTCCGGAGCAAAAATGACAAACGTCCAGCTTTTGCTGCCACTGCAAAGGTGCCAGCAGGGAAAAGTAATGCTGGTCCTCATTGCCTCCTGGAACCTCTTCAAATGCCACAGACAATTTGGCCCTCTCTGCTTTCCTGCGGACTCCATCCTCAAAAGCACCTTTTTTCGCTTTTGGCAACCTCATTAGCAAAAAAGACAAACGTCCAGCTTTTGCTGCCACAGCAAAGGTGCCAGCGGGGAAAAGTAATGCTGGTTCTCACTGTCTCATGGAACCCTTTCAAATGCCCCAGACAATTTGGCCCTCTCTGCTTTCCTGCGGACTCCATCCTCAAAAGCACCTTTTTTCGCTTTCGGCAGCCTCCAGAGCAAAAAAGACAAACGTCCAGCTTTTGCTGCCGCAGCAAAGGTGCCAGCGGGCAAAAGCAATGCTGGTTCTCACTTCCTCCTGGAACCTCTTCAAATGCCCCAGAAAATTTGGCCCTCTCTGCTTTCCTGCGGACTCCATCCTCAAAAGCACCTGTTTTCGCTTTCGGCAACCTCCGGAGCAAAAAAGACAAACGTCCAGCTTTTGCTGCCACAGCAAAGGTGCCAGCGGGGAAAAGTAATGCTGGTTCTCACTGCCTCCTGGAACCCTTTCAAATGCCCCAGACAATTTGGCCCTCTCTGCTTTCCTGCGGACTCCATCCTCAAAAGCAACTTTTTACGCTTTCGGCAGCATCCGGAGCAAAAAAGACAAACGTCCAGCTTTTGCTGCCACAGCAAAGGTGCCAGCGGGTAAAAGTAATGCTGGTTCTCACTGCCTCCTGGAACTCTTTCAAATGCCCCAGACAATTTGGCCCTCTCTGCTTTCCTGCGGACTCCATCCTCAAAAGCACCTTTTTTCGCTTTCGGCAACCTCAGGAGCAAAAAAGACAAACGTCCAGCTTTTCCTGCCACAGCAAAGGTGCCAGCGGGGAAAAGTAATGCTGGTCCTCACTGTCTCCTGGAACCCTTTCAAATGCCACAGACAATTTGGCCCTCTCTGCTTTCCTGCGGACTCAATCCTCAAAAGCACCAGTTTTCGCTTTTGGCAACCTCATTAGCAAAAAAGACAAACGTCCAGCTTTTGCTGCCACAGCAAAGGTGCCAGCGGGGAAAAGTAATGCTGGTTCTCACTGTCTCATGGAACCCTTTCAAATGCCCCAGACAATTTGGCCCTCTCTGCTTTCCTGCGGACTCCATCCTCAAAAGCACCTTTTTTCGCTTTCGGCAACCTCCGGAGCAAAAAAGACAAACGTCCAGCTTTTGCTGCCACAGCAAAGGTGCCAGCGGGGAAAAGTAATGCTGGTTCTCACTGCCTCCTGGAACCCTTTCAAATGCCACAGACAATTTGGCCCTCTCTGCTTTCCTGCGGACTCCATCCTCAAAAGCACCTGTTTTCGCTTTCGGCAACCTCCGGAGCAAAAAAGACAAACATCCAGCTTTTGCTGCCACAGCAAAGGTGCCAGCGGGGAAAAGTAATGCTGGTTCTCACTGCCTCCTGGAACCCTTTCAAATGCCCCAGACAATTTGGCCCTCTCTGCTTTCCTGCGGACTCCATCCTCAAAAGCACCAGTTTTCGTTTTCGGCAACCTCCGGAGCAAAAAAGACAAACGTCCAGCTTTTGCTGCCACAGCAAAGGTGCCAGCGGGGAAAAGTAATGCTGGTTCTCACTGCCTCCTGGAACCCTTTCAAATACCCCAGACAATTTGGCCCTCTCTGCTTTCCTGCGGACTCCGTCCTCAAAAGCACCTTTTTTCGCTTTCGGCAGCCTCCGGAGCAAAAAAGACAAACGTCCAGCTTTTGCTGCCACAGCAAAGGTGCCAGCGGGGAAAAGTAATGCTGGTTCTCACTGTCTCCTGGAACCTCCTCAAATGCCCCAGACAATTTGGCCCTCTCTGCTTTCCTGCGGACTCCATCCTCAAAAGCACCTGTTTTCGCTTTCCGCATCTCCGGAGCAAAAAAGAAAAACGTCCAGCTTTTGCTGCCACAGCAAAGGTGCCAGCGGGGAAAAGTGATGCTAGTCCTCATTGCCTCCTGGAACCTCTTCAAATGCCCCAGACAATTTGGCCCTCTCTGCTTTCCTGCGGACTCCATCCTCAAAAGCACCTTTTTTCGCTTTTGGCAACCTCAGGAGCAAAAAAGACAAACGTATAGCTTTTGCTGCCACAGCAAAGGTGCCAGCGGGGAAAAGTAATGCTGGTTCTCACTGCCTCCTGGAACCCTTTCACATGCCCCAGACAATTTGGCCCTCTCTGCTTTCCTGCGGACTCCATCCTCAAAAGCACCTGTTTTCGCTTTCGGCAGTCTCCGGAGCAAAAAAGACAAACGTCCAGCTTTTGCTGCCACAGCAAAGGTGCCAGCGGGGAAAAGTAATGCTGGTTCTCACTGTCTCATGGAACCCTTTCAAATGCCCCAGACAATTTGGCCCTCTCTGCTTTCCTGCGGACTCCATCCTCAAAAGCACCTTTTTTCGCTTTCGGCAGCCTCCAGAGCAAAAAAGACAAACGTCCAGCTTTTGCTGCCGCAGCAAAGGTGCCAGCGGGCAAAAGCAATGCTGGTTCTCACTTCCTCCTGGAACCTCTTCAAATGCCCCAGAAAATTTGGCCCTCTCTGCTTTCCTGCGGACTCCATCCTCAAAAGCACCTGTTTTCGCTTTCGGCAACCTCCGGAGCAAAAAAGACAAACGTCCAGCTTTTGCTGCCACAGCAAAGGTGCCAGCGGGGAAAAGTAATGCTGGTTCTCACTGCCTCCTGGAACCCTTTCAAATGCCCCAGACAATTTGGCCCTCTCTGCTTTCCTGCGGACTCCATCCTCAAAAGCAACTTTTTACGCTTTCGGCAGCATCCGGAGCAAAAAAGACAAACGTCCAGCTTTTGCTGCCACAGCAAAGGTGCCAGCGGGTAAAAGTAATGCTGGTTCTCACTGCCTCCTGGAACTCTTTCAAATGCCCCAGACAATTTGGCCCTCTCTGCTTTCCTGCGGACTCCATCCTCAAAAGCACCTTTTTTCGCTTTCGGCAACCTCAGGAGCAAAAAAGACAAACGTCCAGCTTTTCCTGCCACAGCAAAGGTGCCAGCGGGGAAAAGTAATGCTGGTCCTCACTGTCTCCTGGAACCCTTTCAAATGCCACAGACAATTTGGCCCTCTCTGCTTTCCTGCGGACTCAATCCTCAAAAGCACCAGTTTTCGCTTTTGGCAACCTCATTAGCAAAAAAGACAAACGTCCAGCTTTTGCTGCCACAGCAAAGGTGCCAGCGGGGAAAAGTAATGCTGGTTCTCACTGTCTCATGGAACCCTTTCAAATGCCCCAGACAATTTGGCCCTCTCTGCTTTCCTGCGGACTCCATCCTCAAAAGCACCTTTTTTCGCTTTCGGCAACCTCCGGAGCAAAAAAGACAAACGTCCAGCTTTTGCTGCCACAGCAAAGGTGCCAGCGGGGAAAAGTAATGCTGGTTCTCACTGCCTCCTGGAACCCTTTCAAATGCCACAGACAATTTGGCCCTCTCTGCTTTCCTGCGGACTCCATCCTCAAAAGCACCTGTTTTCGCTTTCGGCAACCTCCGGAGCAAAAAAGACAAACGTCCAGCTTTTGCTGCCACAGCAAAGGTGCCAGCGGGGAAAAGTAATGCTGGTTCTCACTGCCTCCTGGAACCCTTTCAAATGCCCCAGACAATTTGGCCCTCTCTGCTTTCCTGCGGACTCCATCCTCAAAAGCACCAGTTTTCGTTTTCGGCAACCTCCGGAGCAAAAAAGACAAACGTCCAGCTTTTGCTGCCACAGCAAAGGTGCCAGCGGGGAAAAGTAATGCTGGTTCTCACTGCCTCCTGGAACCCTTTCAAATACCCCAGACAATTTGGCCCTCTCTGCTTTCCTGCGGACTCCGTCCTCAAAAGCACCTTTTTTCGCTTTCGGCAGCCTCCGGAGCAAAAAAGACAAACGTCCAGCTTTTGCTGCCACAGCAAAGGTGCCAGCGGGGAAAAGTAATGCTGGTTCTCACTGTCTCCTGGAACCTCCTCAAATGCCCCAGACAATTTGGCCCTCTCTGCTTTCCTGCGGACTCCATCCTCAAAAGCACCTGTTTTCGCTTTCCGCATCTCCGGAGCAAAAAAGAAAAACGTCCAGCTTTTGCTGCCACAGCAAAGGTGCCAGCGGGGAAAAGTGATGCTAGTCCTCATTGCCTCCTGGAACCTCTTCAAATGCCCCAGACAATTTGGCCCTCTCTGCTTTCCTGCGGACTCCATCCTCAAAAGCACCTTTTTTCGCTTTTGGCAACCTCAGGAGCAAAAAAGACAAACGTATAGCTTTTGCTGCCACAGCAAAGGTGCCAGCGGGGAAAAGTAATGCTGGTTCTCACTGCCTCCTGGAACCCTTTCACATGCCCCAGACAATTTGGCCCTCTCTGCTTTCCTGCGGACTCCATCCTCAAAAGCACCTGTTTTCGCTTTCGGCAGTCTCCGGAGCAAAAAAGACAAACGTCCAGCTTTTGCTGCCACAGCAAAGGTGCCAGCGGGGAAAAGTGATGCTGGTCCTCATTGCCTCCTGGAACCCTTTCAAATGCCCCAGACAATTTGGCCCTCTCTGCTTTCCTGCGGACTCCATCCTCAAAAGCACCTGTTTTCGCTTTCGGCAACCTCCGGAGCAAAAAAGACAAAAGTCCAGCTTTTGCTGCCACTGCAAAGGTGCCAGCAGGGAAAAGTAATGCTGGTCCTCATTGCCTCCTGGAACCTCTTCAAATGCCACAGACAATTTGGCCCTCTCTGCTTTCCTGCGGACTCCATCCTCAAAAGCACCTTTTTTCGCTTTTGGCAACCTCAGGAGCAAAAAAGACAAACGTCCAGCTTTTGCTGCCACAACAAAGGTGCCAGCGGGGAAAAGTAATGCTGGTTCTCACTGCCTCCTGGAACCCTTTCAAATGCCCCAGACAATTTGGCCCTCTCTGCTTTCCTGCGGACTCCATCCTCAAAAGCACCTTTTTTCGCTTTCGGCAACCTCCGGAGCAAAAAAGACAAACGTCCAGCTTTTGCTCCCGCAGCAAAGGTGCCAGCGGGGAAAAGCAATGCTGGTTCTCACTTCCTCCTGGAACCTCTTCAAATGCCCCAGAAAATTTGGCCCTCTCTGCTTTCCTGCGGACTCCATCCTCAAAAGCACCTGTTTTCGCTTTCGGCAACCTCCGGAGCAAAAAAGACAAACGTCCAGCTTTTGCTGCCACAGCAAAGGTGCCAGCGGGGAAAAGTAATGCTGGTTCTCACTGCCTCCTGGAACCCTTTCAAATGCCACAGACAATTTGGCCCTCTCTGCTTTCCTGCGGACTCCATCCTCAAAAGCAACTTTTTACGCTTTCGGCAGCATCCGGAGCAAAAAAGACAAACGTCCAGCTTTTGCTGCCACAGCAAAGGTGCCAGCGGGTAAAAGTAATGCTGGTTCTCACTGCCTCCTGGAACTCTTTCAAATGCCCCAGACCATTTGGCCCTCTCTGCTTTCCTGCGGACTCCATCCTCAAAAGCACCTTTTTTCGCTTTCGGCAACTTCAGGAGCAAAAAAGACAAACGTCTAGCTTTTGCTGCCGCAGCAAAGGTGCCAGCGGGGAAAAGTAATGCTGGTCCTCACTGTCTCCTGGAACCCTTTCAAATGCCCCAGACAATTTGGCCCTCTCTGCTTTCCTGCGGACTCAATCCTCAAAAGCACCAGTTTTCGCTTTTGGCAACCTCATTAGCAAAAAAGACAAACGTCCAGCTTTTGCTGCCACAGCAAAGGTGCCAGCGGGGAAAAGTAATGCTGGTTCTCACTGTCTCATGGAACCCTTTCAAATGCCCCAGACAATTTGGCCCTCTCTGCTTTCCTGCGGACTCCATCCTCAAAAGCACCTTTTTTCGCTTTCGGCAGCATCCGGAGCAAAAAAGACAAACGTCCAGCTTTTGCTGCCACAGCAAAGGTGCCAGCGGGGAAAAGTAATGCTGGTTCTCACTGCCTCCTGGAACCCTTTCGAATGCCACAGGGAATTTGGCCCTCTCTGCTTTCCTGCGGACTCCATCCTCAAAAGCACCTGTTTTCGTTTTCGGCAACCTCCGGAGCAAAAAAGACAAACGTCCAGCTTTTGCTGCCACAGCAAAGGTGCCAGCGGGGAAAAGTAATGCTGGTTCTCACTGCCTCCTGGAACCCTTTCAAATGCCCCAGACAATTTGGCCCTCTCTGCTTTCCTGCGGACTCCATCCTCAAAAGCACCTTTTTACGCTTTTGGCAGCATCCGGAGCAAAAAAGACAAACGTCCAGCTTTTGCTGCCGCAGCAAAGGTGCCAGCGGGGAAAAGTAATGCTGGTTCTCACTGCCTCCTGGAACCCTTTCAAATGCCCCAGACAATTTGGCCCTCTCTGCTTTCCTGCGGACTCCATCCTCAAAAGCACCTGTTTTCGCTTTCCGCATCCTCCGGAGCAAAAAAGAAAAACGTCCAGCTTTTGCTGCCACAGCAAAGGTGCCAGCGGGGAAAAGTGATGCTAGTCCTCATTGCCTCCTGGAACCTCTTCAAATGCCCCAGACAATTTGGCCCTCTCTGCTTTCCTGCGGACTCCATCCTCAAAAGCACCTTTTTTTGCTTTTTACAACCTCCGGAGCAAAAAAGACAAACGTATAGCTTTTGCTGCCACAGCAAAGGTGCCAGCGGGGAAAAGTAATGCTGGTTCTCACTGCCTCCTGGAACCCTTTCACATGCCCCAGACAATTTGGCCCTCTCTGCTTTCCTGCGGACTCCATCCTCAAAAGCACCTGTTTTCGCTTTCGGCAGCCTCCGGAGCAAAAAAGACAAACGTCCAGCTTTTGCTGCCACAGCAAAGGTGCCAGCGGGGAAAAGTGATGCTGGTCCTCATTGCCTCCTGGAACCCTTTCAAATGCCCCAGACAATTTGGCCCTCTCTGCTTTCCTGCGGACTCCATCCTCAAAAGCACCTGTTTTCGCTTTCGGCAACCTCCGGAGCAAAAAAGACAAAAGTCCAGCTTTTGCTGCCACAGCAAAGGTGCCAGCAGGGAAAAGTAATGCTGGTCCTCATTGCCTCCTGGAACCTCTTCAAATGCCCCAGACAATTTGGCCCTCTCTGCTTTCCTGCGGACTCCATCCTCAAAAGCACCTTTTTTCGCTTTCGGCAGCCTCCGGAGCAAAAAAGACAAACGTCCAGCTTTTGCTGCCACAGCAAAGGTGCCAGCGGGGAAAAGTAATGCTGGTTCTCACTGCCTCCTGGAACCTCCTCAAACGCCCCAGACAATTTGGCCCTCTCTGCTTTCCTGCGGACTCCATCCTCAAAAGCACCTGTTTTCGCTTTCCGCATCTCCGGAGCAAAAAAGAAAAACGTCCAGCTTTTGCTGCCACAGCAAAGGTGCCAGCGGGGAAAAGTGATGCTAGTCCTCATTGCCTCCTGGAACCTCTTCAAATGCCCCAGACAATTTGGCCCTTTCTGCTTTCCTGCGGACTCCATCCTCAAAAGCACCTGTTTTCGCTTTTGGCAACCTCCGGAGCAAAAAAGACAAACGTATAGCTTTTGCTGCCACAGCAAAGGTGCCAGCGGGGAAAAGTAATGCTGGTTCTCACTGCCTCCTGGAACCCTTTCACATGCCCCAGACAATTTGGCCCTCTCTGCTTTCCTGCGGACTCCATCCTCAAAAGCACCTGTTTTCGCTTTCGGCAGCCTCCGGAGCAAAAAAGACAAACGTCCAGCTTTTGCTGCCACAGCAAAGGTGCCAGCGGGGAAAAGTGATGCTGGTCCTCATTGCCTCCTGGAACCCTTTCAAATGCCACAGGGAATTTGGCCCTCTCTGCTTTCCTGCGGACTCCATCCTCAAAAGCACCTGTTTTCGCTTTCGGCAACCTCCGGAGCAAAAAAGACAAAAGTCCAGCTTTTGCTGCCACAGCAAAGGTGCCAGCAGGGAAAAGTAATGCTGGTCCTCATTGCCTCCTGGAACCTCTTCAAATGCCACAGACAATTTGGCCCTCTCTGCTTTCCTGCGGACTCCATCCTCAAAAGCACCTTTTTACGCTTTCGGCAGCCTCCGGAGCAAAAAAGACAAACGTCCAGCTTTTGCTGCCACTGCAAAGGTGCCAGCAGGGAAAAGTAATGCTGGTCCTCATTGCCTCCTGGAACCTCTTCAAATGCCACAGACAATTTGGCCCTCTCTGCTTTCCTGCGGACTCCATCCTCAAAAGCACCTTTTTTCGCTTTTGGCAACCTCAGGAGCAAAAAAGACAAACGTCCAGCTTTTGCTGCCACAGCAAAGGTGCCAGCGGGGAAAAGTAATGCTGGTTCTCACTGTCTCATGGAACCCTTTCAAATGCCCCAGACAATTTGGCCCTCTCTGCTTTCCTGCGGACTCCATCCTCAAAAGCACCTGTTTTCGCTTTCGGCATCCTCCGGAGCAAAAAAGACAAACGTCCAGCTTTTGCTGCCACAGCAAAGGTGCCAGCGGGGAAAAGTGATGCTGGTCCTCACTGCCTCCTGGAACCCTTTCAAATGCCACAGACAATTTGGCCCTCTCTGCTTTCCTGCGGACTCCATCCTCAAAAGCAACTTTTTACGCTTTCGGCAGCATCCGGAGCAAAAAAGACAAACGTCCAGCTTTTGCTGCCACAGCAAAGGTGCCAGCGGGTAAAAGTAATGCTGGTTCTCACTGCCTCCTGGAACTCTTTCAAATGCCCCAGACAATTTGGCCCTCTCTGCTTTCCTGCGGACTCCATCCTCAAAAGCACCTTTTTTCGCTTTCGGCAACTTCAGGAGCAAAAAAGACAAACGTCTAGCTTTTGCTGCCGCAGCAAAGGTGCCAGCGGGGAAAAGTAATGCTGGTCCTCACTGTCTCCTGGAACCCTTTCAAATGCCCCAGACAATTTGGCCCTCTCTGCTTTCCTGCGGACTCAATCCTCAAAAGCACCAGTTTTCGCTTTTGGCAACCTCATTAGCAAAAAAGACAAACGTCCAGCTTTTGCTGCCACAGAAAGGTGCCAGCGGGGAAAAGTAATGCTGGTTCTCACTGCCTCCTGGAACCCTTTCAAATGCCCCAGACAATTTGGCCCTCTCTGCTTTCCTGCGGACTCCATCCTCAAAAGCACCTTTTTTCGCTTTCGGCAACCTCCGGAGCAAAAAAGACAAACGTCCAGCTTTTGCTGCCACAGCAAAGGTGCCAGCGGGGAAAAGTAATGCTGGTTCTCACTGCCTCCTGGAACCCTTTCAAATGCCACAGACAATTTGGCCCTCTCTGCTTTCCTGCGGACTCCATCCTCAAAAGCACCTGTTTTCGCTTTCGGCAACCTCCGGAGCAAAAAAGACAAACGTCCAGCTTTTGCTGCCACAGCAAAGGTGCCAGCGGGGAAAAGTAATGCTGGTTCTCACTGCCTCCTGGAACCCTTTCAAATGCCCCAGACAATTTGGCCCTCTCTGCTTTCCTGCGGACTCCATCCTCAAAAGCACCTTTTTACGCTTTCGGCAGCATCCGGAGCAAAAAAGACAAACGTCCAGCTTTTGCTGCCGCAGCAAAGGTGCCAGCGGGGAAAAGTAATGCTGGTTCTCACTGCCTCCTGGAACCCTTTCAAATGCCCCAGACAATTTGGCCCTCTCTGCTTTCCTGCGGACTCCATCCTCAAAAGCACCTGTTTTCGCTTTCCGCATCCTCCGGAGCAAAAAAGAAAAACGTCCAGCTTTTGCTGCCACAGCAAAGGTGCCAGCGGGGAAAAGTGATGCTAGTCCTCATTGCCTCCTGGAACCTCTTCAAATGCCCCAGACAATTTGGCCCTCTCTGCTTTCCTGCGGACTCCATCCTCAAAAGCACCTTTTTTTGCTTTTTACAACCTCCGGAGCAAAAAAGACAAACGTATAGCTTTTGCTGCCACAGCAAAGGTGCCAGCGGGGAAAAGTAATGCTGGTTCTCACTGCCTCCTGGAACCCTTTCACATGCCCCAGACAATTTGGCCCTCTCTGCTTTCCTGCGGACTCCATCCTCAAAAGCACCTCTTTTCGCTTTCGGCAGCCTCCGCAGCAAAAAAGACAAACGTCCAGCTTTTGCTGCCACAGCAAAGGTGCCAGCGGGGAAAAGTGATGCTGGTCCTCATTGCCTCCTGGAACCCTTTCAAATGCCCCAGACAATTTGGCCCTCTCTGCTTTCCTGCGGACTCCATCCTCAAAAGCACCTGTTTTCGCTTTCGGCAACCTCCGGAGCAAAAAAGACAAAAGTCCAGCTTTTGCTGCCACAGCAAAGGTGCCAGCAGGGAAAAGTAATGCTGGTCCTCATTGCCTCCTGGAACCTCTTCAAATGCCCCAGACAATTTGGCCCTCTCTGCTTTCCTGCGGACTCCATCCTCAAAAGCACCTTTTTACGCTTTCGGCAGCCTCCGGAGCAAAAAAGACAAACGTCCAGCTTTTGCTGCCGCAGCAAAGGTGCCAGCGGGGAAAAGCAATGCTGGTTCTCACTTCCTCCTGGAACCTCTTCAAATGCCCCAGAAAATTTGGCCCTCTCTGCTTTCCTGCGGACTCCATCCTCAAAAGCACCTGTTTTCGCTTTCGGCAACCTCCGGAGCAAAAAAGACAAACGTCCAGCTTTTGCTGCCACAGCAAAGGTGCCAGCGGGGAAAAGTAATGCTGGTTCTCACTGCCTCCTGGAACCCTTTCAAATGCCCCAGACAATTTGGCCCTCTCTGCTTTCCTGCGGACTCCATCCTCAAAAGCATCTTTTTACGCTTTCGGCAGCATCCGGAGCAAAAAAGACAAACGTCCAGCTTTTGCTGCCACAGCAAAGGTGCCAGCGGGTAAAAGTAATGCTGGTTATCTCTGCCTCCTGGAAATCTTTCAAATGCCTCAGACAATTTGGCCCTCTCTGCTTTCCTGCGGACTCCATCCTCAAAAGCACCTGTTTTCGCTTTCGGCAACCTCAGGAGCAAAAAAGACAAACGTCCAGCTTTTGCTGCCGCAGCAAAGGTGCCAGCGGGGAAAAGTAATGCTGGTCCTCACTGTCTCCTGGAACCCTTTCAAATGCCCCAGACAATTTGGCCCTCTCTGCTTTCCTGCGGACTCAATCCTCAAAAGCACCAGTTTTCGCTTTTGGCAACCTCAGGAGCAAAAAAGACAAACGTCCAGCTTTTGCTGCCACAGCAAAGGTGCCAGCGGGGAAAAGTAATGCTGGTTCTCACTGTCTCATGGAACCCTTTCAAATGCCCCAGACAATTTGGCCCTCTCTGCTTTCCTGCGGACTCCATCCTCAAAAGCACCTTTTTTCGCTTTCGGCAACCTCCGGAGCAAAAAAGACAAACGTCCAGCTTTTGCTGCCACAGCAAAGGTGCCAGCGGGGAAAAGTAATGCTGGTTCTCACTGCCTCCTGGAACCCTTTCAAATGCCCCAGACAATTTGGCCCTCTCTGCTTTCCTGCGGACTCCATCCTCAAAAGCACCTTTTTACGCTTTCGGCAGCATCCGGAGCAAAAAAGACAAACGTCCAGCTTTTGCTGCCACAGCAACAGTGCCAGCGGGGAAAAGTAATGCTGGTTCTCACTGCCTCCTGGAACCCTTTCAAATGCCCCAGACAATTTGGCCCTCTCTGCTTTCCTGCGGACTCCATCCTCAAAAGCACCTGTTTTCGCTTTCGGCGCCCTCCGGAGCAAAAAAGACAAACGTCCAGCTTTTGCTGCCACAGCAAAGGTGCCAGCGGGGAAAAGTAATGCTGGTTCTCACTGTCTCATGGAACCCTTTCAAATGCCCCAGACAATTTGGCCCTCTCTTCTTTCCTGCGGACTCCATCCTCAAAAGCACCTTTTTTCGCTTTTGGCAAACTCACGAGCAAAAAAGACAAACGTCCAGCTTTTGCTGCCGCAGCAAAGGTGCCAGCGGGGAAAAGTAATGCTGGTTTTCACTGCCTCCTGGAACCTCTTCAAATGCCCCAGACAATTTGGCCCTCTCTGCTTTCCTGCGGACTCCATCCTCAAAAGCACCTGTTTTCGCTTTCGGCAACCTCCGGAGCAAAAAAGACAAACGTCCAGCTTTTGCTGCCACAGCAAAGGTGCCAGCGGGGAAAAGTAATGCTGGTTCTCACTGCCTCCTGGAACCTCTTCAAATGCCCCAGACAATTTGGCCCTCTCTGCTTTCCTGCGGACTCCATCCTCAAAAGCACCTGTTTTCGCTTTCGGCAACCTCCGGAGCAAAAAAGATAAAGGTCCAGCTTTTGCTGCCACAGCAAAGGTGCCAGCGGGGAAAAGTGATGCTGGTCCTCACTGCCTCCTGGAACCCCTTCAAATGCCCCAGACAATTTGGCCCTCTCTGCTTTCCTGCGGACTCCATCCTCAAAAGCACCTGTTTTCGCTTTCGGCAACCTCCGGAGCAAATAGGACAAACGTCCAGCTTTTCCTTCCACAGCAAACGTGCCAGCGGGGAAAAGTGATGCTGGTCCTCACTGCCTCCTGGAACCCCTTCAAATGCCCCAGACAATTTGGCCCTCTCTGCTTTCCTGCGGACTCCATCCTCAAAAGCACCTGTTTTCGCTTTCGGGAACCTCAGGAGCAAAAGAGACAAACGTCCAGCTTTTGCTGCCACAGCAAAAGTGCCAGCGGGGAAAAGTAATGCTGGTTCTCACTGCCTCCTGGAACCCTTTCAAATGCCACAGGGAATTTGGCCCTCTCTGCTTTCCTGCGGACTCCATCCTGAAAAGCACCTTTTTTCGCTTTCGGCAGCCTCCGGAGCAAAAAAGACAAACGTCCAGCTTTTGCTGCCACAGCAAAGGTGCCAGCGGGGAAAAGTGATGCTGGTTCTCACTGCCTCCTGGAACTCTTTCAAATGCCACAGACAATTTGGCCCTCTCTGCTTTCCTGCGGACTCCATCCTCAAAAGCACCTGTTTTCGCTTTCGGCAGCCTCCGGAGCAAAAAAGACAAACGTCCAGCTTTTGCTGCCACAGCAAAGGTGCCAGCGGGGAAAAGTAATGCTGGTTCTCACTGTGTCCTGGAACCTCTTCAAATGCCACAGACAATTTGGCACTCTCTGCTTTCTTGCGGACTTCATCCTCAAAAGCACCTGTTTTCGCTTTCGGCATCCTCCTGAGCAAAAAAGACAAACGTCCAGCTTTTGCTGCCACAGCAAAGGTGCCAGCGGGGAAAAGTGATGCTGGTTCTCACTGCCTCCTGGAACCCTTTCAAATGCCACAGACAATTTGGCCCTCTCTGCTTTCCTGCGGACTCCATCCTCAAAAGCACCTGTTTTCGCTTTCGGCAGCCTCCGGAGCAAAAAAGACAAACGTCCAGCTTTTGCTGCCACAGCAAATGTGCCAGCGGGGAAAAGTAATGTTGGTTCTCACTGTCTCCTGGAACCTCTTCAAATGCCATAGACAATTTGGCCCTCTCTGCTTTCCTGCGGACTCCATCCTCAAAAGCACTTTTTTTCGCTTTCGACAACCTCAGGAGCAAAAAAGACAAACGTCCAGCTTTTGCTGCCACAACAAAGGTGCTAGCGGCGAAAAGTGATGCTGGTCCTCATTGCCTCCTGGAACCCCTTCAAATGTCCCAGACAATTTGGCCCTCTCTGCTTTCCTGCGGACTCCATCCTCAAAAGCACCTGTTTTCGCTTTCGGCAGCCTCCGGAGCAAAAAAGACAAACGTCCAGCTTTTGCTGCCACAGCAAAGGTGCCAGCGTAGAAAAGTAATGCTGGTTCTCACTGCCTCCTGGAACCCTGTCAAATGCCACAGACAATTTGGCCCTCCCTGCTTTCCTGCGGACTCCATCCTCAAAAGCACCTGTTTTCGCTTTCGGCGCCCTCCGGTGGTAAAAAGACAAACGTCCAGCTTTTGCTGCCACAGCAAAGGTGCCAGCGGGGAAAAGTGATGCTGGTTCTCACTGCCTCCTGGAACTCTTTCAAATGCCACAGACAATTTGGCCCTCTCTGCTTTCCTGCGGACTCCATCCTCAAAAGCACCTGTTTTCACTTTCAGCAGCCCCCGGAGCAAAAAAGACAAACGTCCAGCTTTTGCTGCCACAGCAAAGGTGCCAGCGGGGAAAAGTGATGCTGGTCCTCACTGCCTCCTGGAACCCTTTCAAATGCCACAGACAATTTGGCCCTCTCTGCTTTCCTGCGGACTCCATCCTCAAAAGCACCTGTTTTCGCTTTCGGCAGCCTCCGGAGCAAAAAAGACAAACGTCCAGCTTTTGCTGCCACAGCAAAGGTGCCAGCGGGGAAAAGTGATGCTGGTCCTCACTGCCTCCTGGAACCCTTTCAAATGCCACACGAATTTGGCCCTCTCTGCTTTCCTGCGGACTCCATCCTGAAAAGCACCTTTTTTCGCTTTCGGCAGCCTCCGGAGCAAAAAAGACAAACGTCCAGCTTTTGCTGCCACAGCAAAGGTGCCAGCGGGGAAAAGTGATGCTGGTTCTCACTGCCTCCTAGAACTCTTTCAAATGCCCCAGACAATTTGGCCCTCTCTGCTTTCCTGCGGACTCCATCCTCAAAAGCACCTGTTTTCGCTTTCGGCAGCCTCCGGAGCAAAAAAGACAAACGTCCAGCTTTTGCTGCCACAGCAAAGGTGCCAGCGGGGAAAAGTAATGCTGGTTCTCACTGTGTCCTGGAACCTCTTCAAATGCCACAGACAATTTGGCACTCTCTGCTTTCTTGCGGACTTCATCCTCAAAAGCACCTGTTTTCGCTTTCGGCATCCTCCTGAGCAAAAAAGACAAACGTCCAGCTTTTGCTGCCACAGCAAAGGTGCCAGCGGGGAAAAGTAATGCTGGTTCTCACTGCCTCCTGGAACCCTTTCAAATGCCACAGACAATTTGGCCCTCTCTGCTTTCCTGCGGACTCCATCCTCAAAAGCACCTGTTTTCGCTTTCGGCAGCCTCCGGAGCAAAAAAGACAAACGTCCAGGTTTTGCTGCCACAGCAAAGGTGCCAGCGGGGAAAAGTAATGTTGGTTCTCACTGTCTCCTGGAACCTCTTCAAATGCCATAGACAATTTGGCCCTCTCTGCTTTCCTGCGGACTCCATCCTCAAAAGCACTTTTTTTCGCTTTCGACAACCTCAGGAGCAAAAAAGACAAACGTCCAGCTTTTGCTGCCACAACAAAGGTGCTAGCGGCGAAAAGTGATGCTGGTCCTCATTGCCTCCTGGAACCCCTTCAAATGTCCCAGACAATTTGGCCCTCTCTGCTTTCCTGCGGACTCCATCCTCAAAAGCACCTGTTTTCGCTTTCGGCAGCCTCCGGAGCAAAAAAGACAAACGTCCAGCTTTTGCTGCCACAGCAAAGGTGCCAGCGGGGAAAAGTGATGCTGGTTCTCACTGCCTCCTGGAACTCTTTCAAATGCCACAGACAATTTGGCCCTCTCTGCTTTCCTGCGGACTCCATCCTCAAAAGCACCTGTTTTCACTTTCAGCAGCCCCCGGAGCAAAAAAGACAAACGTCCAGCTTTTGCTGCCACAGCAAAGGTGCCAGCGGGGAAAAGTGATGCTGGTCCTCACTGCCTCCTGGAACCCTTTCAAATGCCACAGACAATTTGGCCCTCTCTGCTTTCCTGCGGACTCCATCCTCAAAAGCACCTGTTTTCGCTTTCGGCAGCCTCCGGAGCAAAAAAGACAAATGTCCAGCTTTTGCTGCCACAGCAAAGGTGCCAGCGGGGAAAAGTGATGCTGGTCCTCACTGCCTCCTGGAACTCTTTCAAATGCCACAGACAATTTGGCCCTCTCTGCTTTCCTGCGGACTCCATCCTCAAAAGCACCTGTTTTCGCTTTCAGCAACCTCCGGAGCAAAAAAGACAAACGTCCAGCTTTTGCTGCCAGAGCAAAGGTGCCAGCGGGGAAAAGTAATGCTGGTTCTCACTGTGTCCTGGAACCTCGTCAAATGCCACAGACAATTTGGCACTCTCTGCTTTCTTGCGGACTTCATCCTCAAAAGCACCTGTTTTCGCTTTCGGCATCCTCCTGAGCAAAAAAGACAAACGTCCAGCTTTTGCTGCCACAGAAAGGTGCCAGCGGGGAAAAGTAATGCTGGTTCTCACTGTCTCCTGGAACCTCTTCAAATGCCACAGACAATTTGGCCCTCTCTGCTTTCCTGCGGACTCCATCCTCAAAAGCACCTGTTTTCGCTTTCGGCAACCTCAGGAGCAAAATAGACAAACGTCCAGCTTTTGCTGCCACAGCAAATGTGCCAGCGGGGAAAAGTAATGCTGGTTCTCACTGCCTCCTGGAACCCTTTCAAATGCCACACGAATTTGGCCCTCTCTGCTTTCCTGCGGACTCCATCCTCAAAAGCACCTGTTTTCGCTTTCGGCAGCCTCCGGAGCAAAAAAGACAAACGTCCAGCTTTTGCTGCCACAGCAAAGGTGCCAGCGTAGAAAAGTAATGCTGGTTCTCACTGCCTCCTGGAACCCTTTCAAATGCCACAGACAATTTGGCCCTCCCTGCTTTCCTGCGGACTCTATCCTCAAAAGCACCTTTTTTAACTTTCGGCGCCCTCCGGTGGTAAAAAGACAAACGTCCAGCTTTTGCTGCCACAGCAAAGGTGCCAGCGGGGAAAAGTGATGCTGGTTCTCACTGCCTCCTGGAACTCTTTCAAATGCCACAGACAATTTGGCCCTCTCTGCTTTCCTGCGGACTCCATCCTCAAAAGCACCTGTTTTCACTTTCAGCAGCCCCCGGAGCAAAAAAGACAAACGTCCACCTTTTGCTGCCACAGCAAAGGTGCCAGCGGGGAAATGTGATGCTGGTCCTCATTGCCTCCTGGAACCTCTTCAAATGCCCCAGACAATTTGGCCCTCTCTGCTTTCCTGCGGACTCCATTCTCAAAAGCACTTGTTTTCGCTTTCGGCAGCCTCCGGAGCAAAAAAGACAAACGTCCAGCTTTTGCTGCCACAGCAAAGGTGCCTGCGGGGAAAAGTGATGCTGGTCCTCATTGCCTCCTGGAACCTCTTCAAATGCCCCAGACAATTTGGCCCTCTCTGCTTTCCTGCGGACTCCATCCTCAAAAGCACCTTTTTTCGCTTTCGGCAGCCTCCGGGCAAAAAAGACAAACGTCCAGCTTTTGCTGCCACAGCAAAGGTGCCAGCGGGGAAAAGTAATGCTGGTTCTCACTGCCTCCTGGAACCCCTTCAAATGCCTCAGACAATTTAACACTCTCTGCTTTCTTGCGGACTCCATCCTCAAAAGCACCTGTTTTCGCTTTTGGCAACCTCAGGAGCAAAAAAGACAAACGTCCAGCTTTTGCTGCCACAGCAAAGGTGCCAGCGGGGAAAAGTAATGCTGGTTCTCACTGCCTCCTGGAACTCTTTCAAATGCCACAGACAACTTGGCCCTCTCTGCTTTCCTGTGGACTCCATCCTCAATAGCACCTTTTTTCGCTTTCGGCCACCTCTGGAGCAAAAAAGACAAACGTCCAGCTTTTGCTGCCACAGCAAAGGTGCCAGCGGGAAAAAGTAATGCTGGTTCTCACTGCCTCCTGGAACCCTTTCAAATGCCACAGACAATTTGGCCCTCTCTGCTTTCCTGCGGACTCCATCCTCAAAAGCACCTTTTTTCACTTTCGACGCCCTCCGGTGGTAAAAAGACAAACGTCCAGCTTTTGCTGCCACAGCAAAGGTGCCAGCGGGGAACAGTAATGCTGGTTCTCACTGCCTCCTGGAACTCTTTAAAATGCCACAGACAATTTGGCCCTCTCTGCTTTCCTGCGAACTCCATCCTCAAAAGCACCTGTTTTCGCTTTCGGCAGCCTCCGGAGCAAAAAAGACAAACGTCCAGCTTTTGCTGCCACAGCAAAGGTGCCAGCGGGGAAAAGTAATGCTGGTTCTCACTGTCTCCTGGAACCTCTTCAAATGCCACAGACAATTTGGCCCTCTCTGCTTTCCTGCGGACTCCATCCTCAAAAGCACCTGTTTTCGCTTTCGGCAGCCTCCGGAGCAAAAAAGACAAACGTCCAGCTTTTGCTGCCACAGCAAAGGTGCCAGCGGGGAAAAGTGATGCTGGTCCTCACTGCCTCCTGGAACTCTTTCAAATGCCACAGACAATTTGGCCCTCTCTGCTTTCCTGCGGACTCCATCCTCAAAAGCACCTGTTATCGCTTTCAGCAACCTCCGGAGCAAAAAAGACAAACGTCCAGCTTTTGCTGCCACAGCAAAGGTGCCAGCGGGGAAAAGTAATGCTGGTTCTCACTGCCTCCTGGAACCCTTTCAAATGCCACAGGGAATTTGGCCCTCTCTGCTTTCCTGCGGACTCCATCCTCAAAAGCACCTGTTTTCGCTTTCGGCAGCCTCCGGAGCAAAAAAGACAAACGTCCAGCTTTTGCTGCCACAGCAAAGGTGCCAGCGTAGAAAAGTAATGCTGGTTCTCACTGCCTCCTGGAACCCTTTCAAATGCCACAGACAATTTGGCCCTCCCTGCTTTCCTGCGGACTCTATCCTCAAAAGCACCTTTTTTCACTTTCGGCGCCCTCCGGTGGTAAAAAGACAAACGTCCAGCTTTTGCTGCCACAGCAAAGGTGCCAGCGGGGAAAAGTGATGCTGGTCCTCATTGCCTCCTGGAACCTCTTCAAATGCCCCAGACAATTTGGCCCTCTCTGCTTTCCTGCGGACTCCATTCTCAAAAGCACTTGTTTTCGCTTTCGGCAGCCTCCGGAGCAAAAAAGACAAACGTCCAGCTTTTGCTGCCACAGCAAAGGTGCCAGCGGGGAAAAGTGATGCTGGTCCTCATTGCCTCCTGGAACCTCTTCAAATGCCCCAGACAATTTGGCCCTCTCTGCTTTCCTGCGGACTCCATCCTCAAAAGCACCTGTTTTCGCTTTCGGCAGCCTCCGGAGCAAAAAAGACAAACGTCCAGCTTTTGCTGCCACAGCAAAGGTGCCATCGGGGAAAAGTAATGCTGGTTCTCACTGCCTCCTGGAACTCTTTCAAATGCCCCAGACAATTTGGCCCTCTCTGCTTTCCTGCGGACTCCATCCTCAAAAGCACCTGTTTTCGCTTTCGGCAACCTCCGGAGCAAAAAAGACAAACGTCCAGGTTTTGCTGCCACAGCAAAGTTGCCAGCGGAGAAAAGTAATGCTGGTTCTCACTGCCTCCTGGAACTCTTTCAAATGCCACAGACAACTTGGCCCTCTCTGCTTTCCTGCGGACTCCATCCTCAATAGCACCTTTTTTCGCTTTCGGCCACCTCTGGAGCAAAAAAGACAAACGTCCAGCTTTTGCTGCCACAGCAAAGGTGCCAGCGGGGAAAAGTAATGCTGGTTCTCACTGCCTCCTGGAACCCTTTCAAATGCCACAGACAATTTGGCCCTCTCTGCTTTCCTGCGGACTCCATCCTCAAAAGCACATTTTCACTTTCGACGCCCTCCGGTGGTAAAAAGACAAACGTCCAGCTTTTGCTGCCACAGCAAAGGTGCCAGCGGGGAACAGTAATGCTGGTTCTCACTGCCTCCTGGAACTCTTTAAAATGCCACAGACAATTTGGCCCTCTCTGCTTTCCTGCGAACTCCATCCTCAAAAGCACCTGTTTTCGCTTTCGGCAGCCTCCGGAGCAAAAAAGACAAACGTCCAGCTTTTGCTGCCACAGAAAAGGTGCCAGCGGAGAAAAGTAATGCTGGTTCTCACTGCCTCCTGGAACTCTTTCAAATGCCACAGACAACTTGGCCCTCTCTGCTTTCCTGCGGACTCCATCCTCAAAAGCACCTTTTTTCGCTTTCGGCCACCTCCGGAGCAAAAAAGACAAACGTCCAGCTTTTGCTGCCACAGCAAAGGTGCCAGCGGGGAAAAGTAATGCTGGTTCTCACTGCCTCCTGGAACCCTTTCAAATGCCACAGGGAATTTGGCCCTCTCTGCTTTCCTGCGGACTCCATCCTCAAAAGCACCTGTTTTCGCTTTCGGCAGCCTCCGGAGCAAAAAAGACAAACGTCCAGCTTTTGCTGCCAGGGCAAAGGTGCCAGCGGGGAAAAGTAATGCTGGTTCTCACTGCCTCCTGGAACCCTTTCAAATGCCCCAGACAATTTTGCCCTCTCTGCTTTCCTGCGGACTCCATCCTCAAAAGCACCTTTTTTCACTTTTGGCGCCCTCCGGTGGGAAAAAGACAAACGTCCAGCTTTTGCTGCCACAGCAAAGGTGCCAGCGGGCAAAAGTAATGCTGGTTCTCACTGCCTCCTGGAACTCTTTCAAATGCCACAGACAATTTGGCCCTCTCTGCTTTCCTGCGGACTCCATCCTCAAAAGCACCTGTTTTCGCTTTCGGCAGCCCCCGGAGCAAAAAAGACAAACGTCCAGCTTTTCCTGCCACAGCAAAAGTGCCAGCGGGGAAAAGTGATGCTGGTCCTCACTGCCTCCTGGAACCCTTTCAAATGCCCCAGACAATTTGGCCCTCTCTGCTTTCCTGCGGACTCCATTCTCAAAAGCACTTGTTTTCGCTTTCGGCAGCCTCCGGAGCAAAAAAGACAAACGTCCAGCTTTTGCTGCCACAGCAAAGGTGCCAGCGGGGAAAAGTAATGCTGGTCCTCATTGCCTCCTGGAACCTCTTCAAATGCCACAGACAATTTGGCACTCTCTGCTTTCCTGTGGACTCCATCCTCAAAAGCACCTGTTTTCGCTTTCGGACACCTCCGGAGCAAAAAAGACAAACGTCCAGCTTTTGCTGCCACAGCAAAGGTGCCAGCGGGGAAAAGTAATGCTGGTTCTCACTGCCTCCTGGAACCCTTTCAAATGCCACAGGGAATTTGGCCCTCTCTGCTTTCCTGCGGACTCCATCCTCAAAAGCACCTTTTTTCGCTTTCGGCAACCTCCGGAGCAAAAAAGACAAACGTCCAGCTTTTGCTGCCACAGAAAAGGTGCCAGCGGAGAAAAGTAATGCTGGTTCTCACTGCCTCCTGGAACTCTTTCAAATGCCACAGACAACTTGGCCCTCTCTGCTTTCCTGCGGACTCCATCCTCAAAACCACTTTTTTTCGCTTTCGGCCACCTCCGGAGCAAAAAAGACAAACGTCCAGCTTTTGCTGCCACAGCAAAGGTGCCAGCGGGGAAAAGTAATGCTGGTTCTCACTGTCTCCTGGAACCCTTTCAAATGCCACAGACAATTTGGCCCTCTCTGCTTTCCTGCGGACTCCATCCTCAAAAGCACCTGTTTTCGCTTTCAGCAGCCTCCGGAGCAAAAAAGACAAACGTCCAGCTTTTGCTGCCAGAGCAAAGGTGCCAGCGGGGAAAAGTAATGCTGGTTCTCACTGCCTCCTGGAACCCTTTCAAATGCCCCAGACAATTTTGCCCTCTCTGCTTTCCTGCGGACTCCATCCTCAAAAGCACCTTTTTTCACTTTTGGCGCCCTCCGGTGGGAAAAAGACAAACGTCCAGCTTTTGCTGCCACAGCAAAGGTGCCAGCGGGGAACAGTAATGCTGGTTCTCACTGCCTCCTGGAACTCTTTCAAATGCCACAGACAATTTGGCCCTCTCTGCTTTCCTGCGGACTCCATCCTCAAAAGCACCTGTTTTCGCTTTCGGCAGCCCCCGGAGCAAAAAAGACAAACGTCCAGCTTTTCCTGCCACAGCAAAAGTGCCAGCGGGGAAAAGTGATGCTGGTCCTCACTGCCTCCTGGAACCCTTTCAAATGCCCCAGACAATTTGGCCCTCTCTGCTTTCCTGCGGACTCCATTCTCAAAAGCACTTGTTTTCGCTTTCGGCAGCCTCCGGAGCAAAAAAGACAAACGTCCAGCTTTTGCTGCCACAGCAAAGGTGCCAGCGGGGAAAAGTAATGCTGGTCCTCATTGCCTCCTGGAACCTCTTCAAATGCCACAGACAATTTGGCCCTCTCTGCTTTCTTGCGGACTCCATCCTCAAAAGCACCTGTTTTCGCTTTCGGCAGCCCCCGGAGCAAAAAAGACAAACGTCCAGCTTTTGCTGCCACAGCAAAGGTGCCAGCGGGGAAAAGTAATGCTGGTTCTCACTGTCTCCTGGAACCTCTTCAAATGCCACAGACAATTTGGCCCTCTCTGCTTTCCTGCGGACTCCATGCTCAAAAGCACCTTTTTTCGCTTTCGGCCACCTCCGGAGCAAAAAAGACAAACGTCCAGCTTTTGCTGCCACAGCAAAGGTGCCAGCGGGGAAAAGTAATGCTGGTTCTCACTGCCTCCTGGAACCCTTTCAAATGCCACAGGGAATTTGGCCCTCTCTGCTTTCCTGCGGACTCCATCCTCAAAAGCACCTGTTTTCGCTTTCGGCAGCCTCCGGAGCAAAAAAGACAAACGTCCAGCTTTTGCTGCCAGAGCAAAGGTGCCAGCGGGGAAAAGTAATGCTGGTTCTCACTGCCTCCTGGAACCCTTTCAAATGCCCCAGACAATTTGGCCCTCTCTGCTTTCCTGCGGACTCCATCCTCAAAAGCACCTTTTTTCACTTTTGACACCCTCCGGTGGGAAAAAGACAAACGTCCAGCTTTTGCTGCCACAGCAAAGGTGCCAGCGGGGAACAGTAATGCTGGTTCTCACTGCCTCCTGGAACTCTTTCAAATGCCACAGACAATTTGGCCCTCTCTGCTTTCCTGCGGACTCCATCCTCAAAAGCACCTGTTTTCGCTTTCGGCAGCCCCCGGAGCAAAAAAGACAAACGTCCAGCTTTTCCTGCCACAGCAAAAGTGCCAGCGGGGAAAAGTGATGCTGGTCCTCACTGCCTCCTGGAACCCTTTCAAATGCCCCAGACAATTTGGCCCTCTCTGCTTTCCTGCGGACTCCATTCTCAAAAGCACTTGTTTTCGCTTTCGACAGCCTCCGGAGCAAAAAAGACAAACGTCCAGCTTTTGCTGCCACAGCAAAGGTGCCAGCGGGGAAAAGTAATGCTGGTCCTCATTGCCTCCTGGAACCTCTTCAAATGCCACAGACAATTTGGCCCTCTCTGCTTTCTTGCGGACTCCATCCTCAAAAGCACCTGTTTTCGCTTTCGGCAGCCCCCGGAGCAAAAAAGACAAACGTCCAGCTTTTGCTGCCACAGCAAAGGTGCCAGCGGGGAAAAGTAATGCTGGTTCTCACTGTCTCCTGGAACCTCTTCAAATGCCACAGACAATTTGGCCCTCTCTGCTTTCCTGCGGACTCCATGCTCAAAAGCACCTTTTTTCGCTTTCGGCCACCTCCGGAGCAAAAAAGACAAACGTCCAGCTTTTGCTGCCACAGCAAAGGTGCCAGCGGGGAAAAGTAATGCTGGTTCTCACTGCCTCCTGGAACCCTTTCAAATGCCACAGGGAATTTGGCCCTCTCTGCTTTCCTGCGGACTCCATCCTCAAAAGCACCTGTTTTCGCTTTCGGCAGCCTCCGGAGCAAAAAAGACAAACGTCCAGCTTTTGCTGCCAGAGCAAAGGTGCCAGCGGGGAAAAGTAATGCTGGTTCTCACTGCCTCCTGGAACCCTTTCAAATGCCCCAGACAATTTGGCCCTCTCTGCTTTCCTGCGGACTCCATCCTCAAAAGCACCTTTTTTCACTTTTGGCGCCCTCCGGTGGGAAAAAGACAAACGTCCAGCTTTTGCTGCCACAGCAAAGGTGCCAGCGGGGAACAGTAATGCTGGTTCTCACTGCCTCCTGGAACTCTTTCAAATGCCACAGACAATTTGGCCCTCTCTGCTTTCCTGCGGACTCCATCCTCAAAAGCACCTGTTTTCGCTTTCGGCAGCCCCCGGAGCAAAAAAGACAAACGTCCAGCTTTTCCTGCCACAGCAAAAGTGCCAGCGGGGAAAAGTGATGCTGGTCCTCATTGCCTCCTGGAACCTCTTCAAATGCCACAGACAATTTGGCCCTCTCTGCTTTCTTGCGGACTCCATCCTCAAAAGCACCTGTTTTCGCTTTCGGCAGCCCCCGGAGCAAAAAAGACAAACGTCCAGCTTTTGCTGCCACAGCAAAGGTGCCAGCGGGGAAAAGTAATGCTGGTTCTCACTGTCTCCTGGAACCTCTTCAAATGCCACAGACAATTTGGCCCTCTCTGCTTTCCTGCGGACTCCATGCTCAAAAGCACCTGTTTTCGCTTTCGGCAGCCTCCGGAGCAAAAAAGACAAACGTCCAGCTTTTGCTGCCACAGCAAAGGTGCCAGCGGGGAAAAGTAATGCTGGTTCTCACTGCCTCCTGGAACCCCTTCAAATGCCTCAGACAATTTGGCACTCTCTGCTTTCCTGTGGACTCCATCCTCAAAAGCACCTGTTTTCGCTTTCGGCATCCTCCAGAGCAAAAAAGACAAACGTCCAGCTTTTGCTGCCACAGCAAAGGTGCCAGCGGGGAAAAGTAATGCTGGTTCTCACTGCCTCCTGGAACCCTTTCAAATGCCACAGGGAATTTGGCCCTCTCTGCTTTCCTGCGGAATCCATCCTCAAAAGCACCTGTTTTCGCTTTCGGCAACCTCCGGAGCAAAAAAGACAAACGTCCAGCTTTTGCTGCCACAGAAAAGGTGCCAGCGGAGAAAAGTAATGCTGGTTCTCACTGCCTCCTGGAACTCTTTCAAATGCCACAGACAATTTGGCCCTCTCTGCTTTCCTGCGGACTCCATCCTCAAAAGCACCTGTATTCGCTTTCGGCAACCTCCGGAGCAAAAAAGACAAACGTCCACCTTTTGCTGCCACAGCAAAGTTGCCAGCGGAGAAAAGTAATGCTGGTTCTCACTGCCTCCTGGAACTCTTTCAAATGCCACAGACAACTTGGCCCTCTCTGCTTTCCTGCGGACTCCATCCTCAATAGCACCTTTTTTCGCTTTCGGCCACCTCCGGAGCAAAAAAGACAAACGTCCAGCTTTTGCTGCCACAGCAAAGGTGCCAGCGGGGAAAAGTGATGCTGGTCCTCACTGCCTCCTGGAACCTCTTCAAATGCCCCAGACAATTTGGCCCTCTCTGCTTTCCTGCGGACTCCGTCCTCAAAAGCACCTGTTTTCGCTTTCGGCAACCTCCGGAGCAAATAAGACAAACGTCCAGCTTTTGCTGCCACAGCAAAGGTGCCAGCGGGGAAAAGTGATGCTGGTCCTCACTGCCTCCTGGAACCCCTTCAAATGCCCCAGACAATTTGGCCCTCTCTGCTTTCCTGCGGACTCCATCCTCAAAAGCACCTGTTTTCGCTTTCGGCAACCTCAGGAGCAAAAGAGACAAACGTCCAGCTTTTGCTGCCACAGCAAAGGTTCCAGCGGGGAAAAGTAATGCTGGTTCTCACTGCCTCCTGGAACCCTTTCAAATGCCACAGACAATTTGGCCCTCTCTGGTTTCCTGCGTACTCAATCCTCAAAAGCACCTGTTTTCGATTTCGGCAGCCTCCGGAGCGAGAAAGACAAACGTCCAGCTTTTGCTGCCACAGCAAAGGTGCCAGCGGGGAAAAGTGATGCTGGTCCTCATTGCCTCCTGGAACCTCTTCAAATGCCCCAGACAATTTGGCCCTCTCTGCTTTCCTGCGGACTCCATCCTCAAAAGCACCTGTTTTCGCTTTCGGCAGCCTCCGGAGCAAAAAAGACAAACGTCCAGCTTTTGCTGCCACAGCAAAGGTGCCAGCGGGGAAAAGTAATGTTGGTTCTCACTGTCTCCTGGAACCTCTTCAAATGCCATAGACAATTTGGCCCTCTCTGCTTTCCTGCGGACTCCATCCTCAAAAGCACTTTTTTTCGCTTTCGGCAACCTCAGGAGCAAAAAAGACAAACGTCCAGCTTTTGCTGCCACAACAAAGGTGCCAGCGGGGAAAAGTGATGCTGGTCCTCACTGCCTCCTGGAACCCCTTCAAATGCCCCAGACAATTTGGCCCTCTCTGCTTTCCTGCGGACTCCATCCTCAAAAGCACCTGTTTTCGCTTTCGGCAGCCTCCGGAGCAAAAAAGACAAACGTCCAGCTTTTGCTGCCACAGCAAAGGTGCCAGCGGGGAAAAGTAATGCTGGTTCTCACTGCCTCCTGGAACTCTTTCAAATGCCACAGACAATTTGGCCCTCTCTGCTTTCCTGCGGACTCCATCCTCAAAAGCACCTTTTTTTCGCTTTCGGCAGCCTCCGGAGCAAAAAAGACAAACGTCCAGCTTTTGCTGCCACAGCAAAGGTGCCAGCGGGGAAAAGTAATGCTGGTTCTCACTGTCTCCTGGAACCTCTTCAAATGCCACAGACAATTTTGCACTCTCTGCTTTCTTGCGGACTTCATCCTCAAAAGCACCTGTTTTCGCTTTCGGCATCCTCCTGAGCAAAAAAGACAAACTTCCAGCTTTTGCTGCCACAGCAAAGGTGCCAGCGGGGAAAAGTAATGCTGGTTCTCACTGCCTCCTGGAACCCTTTCAAATGCCACAGACAATTTGGCCCTCTCTGCTTTCCTGCGGACTCCATCCTCAAAAGCACCTGTTTTCGCTTTCGGCAGCCTCCGGAGCAAAAAAGACAAACGTCCAGCTTTTGCTGCCACAGCAAAGGTGCCAGCGGGGAAAAGTAATGCTGGTTCTCACTGTCTCCTGGAACCTCTTCAAATGCCATAGACAATTTGGCCCTCTCTGCTTTCCTGCGGACTCCATCCTCAAAAGCACCTGTTTTCGCTTTCGGCAACCTCAGGAGCAAAATAGACAAACGTCCAGCTTTTGCTGCCACAGCAAAGGTGCCAGCGGGGAAAAGTAATGCTGGTTCTCACTGCCTCCTGGAACCCTTTCAAATGCCACAGGGAATTTGGCCCTCTCTGCTTTCCTGCGGACTCCATCCTCAAAAGCACCTGTTTTCGCTTTCGGCAGCCTCCGGAGCAAAAAAGACAAACGTCCAGCTTTTGCTGCCACAGCAAAGGTGCCAGCGGAGAAAAGTAATGCTGGTTCTCACTGCCTCCTGGAACCCTTTCAAATGCCACAGACAATTTGGCCCTCTCTGCTTTCCTGCGGACTCCATTCTCAAAAGCACCTTTTTTCGCTTTCGGCAGCCTCCGGAGCAAAAAAGACAAACGTCCAGCTTTTGCTGCCACAGCAAAGTTGCCAGCGGAGAAAAGTAATGCTGGTTCTCACTGTCTCCTGGAACCTCTTCAAATGCCACAGACAATTTGGCCCTCTCTGCTTTCCTGCGGACTCCATCCTCAAAAGCACTTGTTTTCGCTTTCGGCAACCTCAGGAGCAAAAAAGACAAACGTCCAGCTTTTGCTGCCACAGCAAAGGTGCCAGCGGGGAAAAGTAATGCTGGTTCTCACTGCCTCCTGGAACTCTTTCAAATGCCACAGACAATTTGGCCCTCTCTGCTTTCCTGCGGACTCCGTCCTCAAAAGCACCTGTTTTCGCTTTCGGCAACCTCCGGAGCAAAAAAGACAAACGTCCAGCTTTTGCTGCCACAGCAAAGGTGCCAGCGGGGAAAAGTGATGCTGGTCCTCACTGCCTCCTGGAACCTCTTCAAATGCCACAGACAATTTGGCCCTCTCTGCTTTCCTGCGGACTCCGTCCTCAAAAGCACCTGTTTTCGCTTTCGGCAACCTCCGGAGCAAATAAGACAAACGTCCAGCTTTTGCTGCCAGAGCAAAGGTGCCAGCGGGGAAAAGTAATGCTGGTTCTCACTGCCTCCTGGAACCCTTTCAAATGCCACAGACAATTTGGCCCTCTCTGGTTTCCTGCGTACTCAATCCTCAAAAGCACCTGTTTTCGCTTTCGGCAGCCTCCGGAGCGAGAAAGAAAAACGTCCAGCTTTTGCTGCCACAGCAAAGGTGCCAGCGGGGAAAAGTAATGCTGGTTCTCACTGCCTCCTGGAACTCTTTCAAATGCCACAGACAATTTGGCACTCTCTGCTTTCTGGCGGACTTCATCCTCAAAAGCACCTGTTTTCGCTTTCGGCAGCCTCCTGAGCAAAAAAGACAAACGTCCAGCTTTTGCTGCCACAGCAAAGGTGCCAGCGGGGAAAAGTAATGCTGGTTCTCACTGCCTCCTGGAACCCTTTCAAATGCCACAGACAATTTGGCCCTCTCTGCTTTCCTGCGGACTCCATCCTCAAAAGCACTTTTTTTCGCTTTCGGCAACCTCCGGAGCAAAAAAGACAAACGTCCAGCTTTTGCTGCCACAACAAAGGTGCCAGCGGCGAAAAGTGATGCTGGTCCTCACTGCCTCCTGGAACCCCTTCAAATGCCCCAGACAATTTGGCCCTCTCTGCTTTCCTGCGGACTCAATCCTCAAAAGCACCTGTTTTCTCTTTCGGCAGCCTCCGGAGCAAAAAAGACAAACGTCCAGCTTTTGCTGCCACAGCAAAGGTGCCAGCGGGGAAAAGTAATGCTGGTTCTCACTGCCTCCTGGAACCCTTTCAAATGCCACAGACAATTTGGCCCTCTCTGCTTTCCTGCGGACTCCATTCTCAAAAGCACCTTTTTTCGCTTTCGGCAGCCTCCGGAGCAAAAAAGACAAACGTCCAGCTTTTGCTGCCACAGCAAAGTTGCCAGCGGAGAAAAGTAATGCTGGTTCTCACTGCCTCCTGGAACCTCTTCAAATGCCACAGACAATTTGGCCCTCTCTGCTTTCCTGCGGACTCCATCCTCAAAAGCACTTGTTTTCGCTTTCGGCAACCTCAGGAGCAAAATAGACAAACGTCCAGCTTTTGCTGCCACAGCAAAGGTGCCAGCGGGGAAAAGTAATGCTGGTTCTCACTGCCTCCTGGAACCCTTTCAAATGCCACAGGGAATTTGGCCCTCTCTGCTTTCCTGCGGACTCCATCCTCAAAAGCACCTGTTTTCGCTTTCGGCAGCCTCCGGAGCAAAAAAGACAAACGTCCAGCTTTTGCTGCCACAGCAAAGGTGCCAGCGGAGAAAAGTAATGCTGGTTCTCACTGCCTCCTGGAACCCTTTCAAATGCCACAGACAATTTGGCCCTCTCTGCTTTCCTGCGGACTCCATTCTCAAAAGCACCTTTTTTCGCTTTCGGCAGCCTCCGGAGCAAAAAAGACAAACGTCCAGCTTTTGCTGCCACAGCAAAGTTGCCAGCGGAGAAAAGTAATGCTGGTTCTCACTGTCTCCTGGAACCTCTTCAAATGCCACAGACAATTTGGCCCTCTCTGCTTTCCTGCGGACTCCATCCTCAAAAGCACTTGTTTTCGCTTTCGGCAACCTCAGGAGCAAAAAAGACAAACGTCCAGCTTTTGCTGCCACAGCAAAGGTGCCAGCGGGGAAAAGTAATGCTGGTTCTCACTGCCTCCTGGAACTCTTTCAAATGCCACAGACAATTTGGCCCTCTCTGCTTTCCTGCGGACTCCGTCCTCAAAAGCACCTGTTTTCGCTTTCGGCAACCTCCGGAGCAAAAAAGACGAACGTCCAGCTTTTGCTGCCACAGCAAAGGTGCCAGCGGGGAAAAGTGATGCTGGTCCTCACTGCCTCCTGGAACCTCTTCAAATGCCACAGACAATTTGGCCCTCTCTGCTTTCCTGCGGACTCCGTCCTCAAAAGCACCTGTTTTCGCTTTCGGCAACCTCCGGAGCAAATAAGACAAACGTCCAGCTTTTGCTGCCAGAGCAAAGGTGCCAGCGGGGAAAAGTAATGCTGGTTCTCACTGCCTCCTGGAACCCTTTCAAATGCCACAGACAATTTGGCCCTCTCTGGTTTCCTGCGTACTCAATCCTCAAAAGCACCTGTTTTCGCTTTCGGCAGCCTCCGGAGCGAGAAAGAAAAACGTCCAGCTTTTGCTGCCACAGCAAAGGTGCCAGCGGGGAAAAGTGATGCTGGTTCTCACTGCCTCCTGGAACTCTTTCAAATGCCACAGACAATTTGGCACTCTCTGCTTTCTGGCGGACTTCATCCTCAAAAGCACCTGTTTTCGCTTTCGGCAGCCTCCTGAGCAAAAAAGACAAACGTCCACCTTTTGCTGCCACAGCAAAGGTGCCAGCGGGGAAAAGTAATGCTGGTTCTCACTGCCTCCTGGAACCCTTTCAAATGCCACAGAAAATTTGGCCCTCTCTGCTTTCCTGCGGACTCCATCCTCAAAAGCACTTTTTTTCGCTTTCGGCAACCTCCGGAGCAAAAAAGACAAACGTCCAGCTTTTGCTGCCACAACAAAGGTGCCAGCGGCGAAAAGTGATGCTGGTCCTCACTGCCTCCTGGAACCCCTTCAAATGCCCCAGACAATTTGGCCCTCTCTGCTTTCCTGCGGACTCAATCCTCAAAAGCACCTGTTTTCGCTTTCGGCAGCCTCCGGAGCAAAAAAGACAAACGTCCAGCTTTTGCTGCCACAGCAAAGGTGCCAGCGGCGAAAAGTGATGCTGGTCCTCACTGCCTCCTGGAACCTCTTCAAATGCCACAGACAATTTGGCCCTCTCTGGTTTCCTGCGTACTCAATCCTCAAAAGCACCTGTTTTCGCTTTCGGCAGCCTCCGGAGCGAGAAAGAAAAACGTCCAGCTTTTGCTGCCACAGCAAAGGTGCCAGCGGGGAAAAGTGATGCTGGTTCTCACTGCCTCCTGGAACTCTTTCAAATGCCACAGACAATTTGGCACTCTCTGCTTTCTGGCGGACTTCATCCTCAAAAGCACCTGTTTTCGCTTTCGGCAGCCTCCTGAGCAAAAAAGACAAACGTCCACCTTTTGCTGCCACAGCAAAGGTGCCAGCGGGGAAAAGTAATGCTGGTTCTCACTGCCTCCTGGAACCCTTTCAAATGCCACAGACAATTTGGCCCTCTCTGCTTTCCTGCGGACTCCATCCTCAAAAGCACTTTTTTTCGCTTTCGGCAACCTCCGGAGCAAAAAAGACAAACGTCCAGCTTTTGCTGCCACAACAAAGGTGCCAGCGGCGAAAAGTGATGCTGGTCCTCACTGCCTCCTGGAACCCCTTCAAATGCCCCAGACAATTTGGCCCTCTCTGCTTTCCTGCGGACTCAATCCTCAAAAGCACCTGTTTTCGCTTTCGGCAGCCTCCGGAGCAAAAAAGACAAACGTCCAGCTTTTGCTGCCACAGCAAAGGTGCCAGCGGCGAAAAGTGATGCTGGTCCTCACTGCCTCCTGGAACCTCTTCAAATGCCACAGACAATTTGGCCCTCTCTGCTTTCCTGCGGACTCCATCCTCAAAAGCACTTGTTTTCGCTTTCGGCAACCTCAGGAGCAAAAAAGACAAACGTCCAGCTTTTCCTGCCACAGCAAAGGTGCCAGCGGGGAAAAGTAATGCTGGTTCTCACTGCCTCCTGGAACTCTTTCAAATGCCACAGACAATTTGGCCCTCTCTGCTTTCCTGCGGACTCCGTCCTCAAAAGCACCTGTTTTCGCTTTCGGCAGCCTCCGGAGCAAATAAGACAAACGTCCAGCTTTTGCTGCCACAGCAAAGGTGCCAGCGGGGAAAAGTGATGCTGGTCCTCACTGCCTCCTGGAACCCCTTCAAATGCCCCAGACAATTTGGCCCTCTCTGCTTTCCAGCGGACTCCGTCCTCAAAAGCACCTGTTTTCGCTTTCGGCAACCTCAGGAGCAAAAGAGACAAACGTCCAGCTTTTGCTGCCAGAGCAAAGGTGCCAGCGGGGAAAAGTAATGCTGGTTCTCACTGCCTCCTGGAACCCTTTCAAATGCCACAGACAATTTGGCCCTCTCTGGTTTCCTGCGTACTCAATCCTCAAAAGCACCTGTTTTCGCTTTCGGCAGCCTCCGGAGCGAGAAAGAAAAACGTCCAGCTTTTGCTGCCACAGCAAAGGTGCCAGCGGGGAAAAGTGATGCTGGTTCTCACTGCCTCCTGGAACTCTTTCAAATGCCACAGACAATTTGGCACTCTCTGCTTTCTGGCGGACTTCATCCTCAAAAGCACCTGTTTTCGCTTTCGGCAGCCTCCTGAGCAAAAAAGACAAACGTCCACCTTTTGCTGCCACAGCAAAGGTGCCAGCGGGGAAAAGTAATGCTGGTTCTCACTGCCTCCTGGAACCCTTTCAAATGCCACAGACAATTTGGCCCTCTCTGCTTTCCTGCGGACTCCATCCTCAAAAGCACTTTTTTTCGCTTTCGGCAACCTCCGGAGCAAAAAAGACAAACGTCCAGCTTTTGCTGCCACAACAAAGGTGCCAGCGGCGAAAAGTGATGCTGGTCCTCACTGCCTCCTGGAACCCCTTCAAATGCCCCAGACAATTTGGCCCTCTCTGCTTTCCTGCGGACTCAATCCTCAAAAGCACCTTTTTTCGCTTTCGGCAGCCTCCGGAGCAAAAAAGACAAACGTCCAGCTTTTGCTGCCACAGCAAAGGTGCCAGCGGGGAAAAGTAATGCTGGTTCTCACTGCCTCCTGGAACCCTTTCAAATGCCACAGACAATTTGGCCCTCTCTGCTTTCCTGCGGACTCCATTCTCAAAAGCACCTTTTTTCGCTTTCGGCAGCCTCCGGAGCAAAAAAGACAAACGTCCAGCTTTTGCTGCCACAGCAAAGTTGCCAGCGGAGAAAAGTAATGCTGGTTCTCACTGCCTCCTGGAACCTCTTCAAATGCCACAGACAATTTGGCCCTCTCTGCTTTCCAGCGGACTCCGTCCTCAAAAGCACCTGTTTTCGCTTTCGGCAACCTCAGGAGCAAAAGAGACAAACGTCCAGCTTTTGCTGCCACAGCAAAGGTGCCAGCGGGGAAAAGTAATGCTGGTTCTCACTGCCTCCTGGAACTCTTTCAAATGCCACAGACAATTTGGCCCTCTCTGCTTTCCTGCGGACTCCGTCCTCAAAAGCACCTGTTTTCGCTTTCGGCAACCTCCGGAGCAAAAAAGACAAACGTCCAGCTTTTGCTGCCACAGCAAAGGTGCCAGCGGGGAAAAGTGATGCTGGTCCTCACTGCCTCCTGGAACCTCTTCAAATGCCACAGACAATTTGGCCCTCTCTGCTTTCCTGCGGACTCCGTCCTCAAAAGCACCTGTTTTCGCTTTCGGCAACCTCCGGAGCAAATAAGACAAACGTCCAGCTTTTGCTGCCAGAGCAAAGGTGCCAGCGGGGAAAAGTAATGCTGGTTCTCACTGCCTCCTGGAACCCTTTCAAATGCCACAGACAATTTGGCCCTCTCTGGTTTCCTGCGTACTCAATCCTCAAAAGCACCTGTTTTCGCTTTCGGCAGCCTCCGGAGCGAGAAAGAAAAACGTCCAGCTTTTGCTGCCACAGCAAAGGTGCCAGCGGGGAAAAGTGATGCTGGTTCTCACTGCCTCCTGGAACTCTTTCAAATGCCACAGACAATTTGGCACTCTCTGCTTTCTGGCGGACTTCATCCTCAAAAGCACCTGTTTTCGCTTTCGGCAGCCTCCTGAGCAAAAAAGACAAACGTCCAGCTTTTGCTGCCACAGCAAAGGTGCCAGCGGGGAAAAGTAATGCTGGTTCTCACTGCCTCCTGGAACCCTTTCAAATGCCACAGACAATTTGGCCCTCTCTGCTTTCCTGCGGACTCCATCCTCAAAAGCACTTTTTTTCGCTTTCGGCAACCTCCGGAGCAAAAAAGACAAACGTCCAGCTTTTGCTGCCACAACAAAGGTGCCAGCGGCGAAAAGTGATGCTGGTCCTCACTGCCTCCTGGAACCCCTTCAAATGCCCCAGACAATTTGGCCCTCTCTGCTTTCCTGCGGACTCAATCCTCAAAAGCACCTGTTTTCGCTTTCGGCAGCCTCCGGAGCAAAAAAGACAAACGTCCAGCTTTTGCTGCCACAGCAAAGTTGCCAGCGGAGAAAAGTAATGCTGGTTCTCACTGCCTCCTGGAACCTCTTCAAATGCCACAGACAATTTGGCCCTCTCTGCTTTCCTGCGGACTCCATCCTCAAAAGCACTTGTTTTCGCTTTCGGCAACCTCAGGAGCAAAAAAGACAAACGTCCAGCTTTTCCTGCCACAGCAAAGGTGCCAGCGGGGAAAAGTAATGCTGGTTCTCACTGCCTCCTGGAACTCTTTCAAATGCCACAGACAATTTGGCCCTCTCTGCTTTCCTGCGGACTCCGTCCTCAAAAGCACCTGTTTTCGCTTTCGGCAGCCTCCGGAGCAAAAAAGACAAACGTCCAGCTTTTGCTGCCACAGCAAAGGTGCCAGCGGGGAAAAGTAATGCTGGTTCTCACTGTCTCCTGGAACCTCTTCAAATGCCACAGACAATTTGGCACTCTCTGCTTTCTTGCGGACTTCATCCTCAAAAGCACCTGTTTTCGCTTTCGGCATCCTCCTGAGCAAAAAAGACAAACGTCCAGCTTTTGCTGCCACAGCAAAGGTGCCAGCGGGGAAAAGTAATGCTGGTTCTCACTGCCTCCTGGAACCCTTTCAAATGCCACAGACAATTTGGCCCTCTCTGCTTTCCTGCGGACTCCATCCTCAAAAGCACCTGTTTTCGCTTTCGGCAGCCTCCGGAGCAAAAAAGACAAACGTCCAGCTTTTGCTGCCACAGCAAAGGTGCCAGCGGGGAAAAGTAATGCTGGTTCTCACTGCCTCCTGGAACCTCTTCAAATGCCTCAGACAATTTGGCACTCTCTGCTTTCTTGCGGACTCCATCCTCAAAAGCACCTGTTTTCGCTTTCGGCATCCTCCGGAGCAAAAAAGACAAACGTCCAGCTTTTGCTGCCACAGCAAAGGTGCCAGCGGGGAAAAGTAATGCTGGTTCTCACTGCCTCCTGGAACCCTTTCAAATGCCACAGACAATTTGGCCCTCTCTGCTTTCCTGCGGACTCCATCCTCAAAAGCACCTTTTTTCGCTTTCGGCAACCTCCGGAGCAAAAAAGACAAACATCCAGCTTTTGCTGCCACAGCAAAGGTGCCAGCGGGGAAAAGTAATGCTGGTTCTCACTGCCTCCTGGAACCCTTTCAAATGCCACAGACAATTTGGCCCTCTCTGCTTTCCTGCGGACTCCATCCTCAAAAGCACCTGTTTTCGCTTTCGGCAGCCTCCGGAGCAAAAAAGACAAACGTCCAGCTTTTGCTGCCACAGCAAAGGTGGCAGCGGGGAAAAGTAATGTTGGTTCTCACTGTCTCCTGGAACCTCTTCAAATGCCATAGACAATTTGGCCCTCTCTGCTTTCCTGCGGACTCCATCCTCAAAAGCACTTTTTTTCGCTTTCGGCAACCTCAGGAGCAAAAAAGACAAACGTCCAGCTTTTGCTGCCACAGCAAAGGTGCCAGCGGGGAAAAGTAATGCTGGTTCTCACTGCCTCCTGGAACTCTTTCAAATGCCACAGACAATTTGGCCCTCTCTGCTTTCCTGCGGACTCCATCCTCAAAAGCACCTTTTTTCGCTTTCGGCAGCCTCCGGAGCAAAAAAGACAAACGTCCAGCTTTTGCTGCCACAGCAAAGGTGCCAGCGGGGAAAAGTAATGCTGGTTCTCACTGTCTCCTGGAACCTCTTCAAATGCCACAGACAATTTGGCCCTCTCTGCTTTCTTGCGGACTTCATCCTCAAAAGCACCTGTTTTCGCTTTCGGCATCCTCCTGAGCAAAAAAGACAAACGTCCAGCTTTTGCTGCCACAGCAAAGGTGCCAGCGGGGAAAAGTAATGCTGGTTCTCACTGCCTCCTGGAACCCTTTCAAATGCCACAGACAATTTGGCCCTCTCTGCTTTCCTGCGGACTCCATCCTCAAAAGCACCTGTTTTCGCTTTCGGCAGCCTCCGGAGCAAAAAAGACAAACGTCCAGGTTTTGCTGCCACAGCAAAGGTGCCAGCGGGGAAAAGTGATGCTGGTTCTCACTGCCTCCTGGAACTCTTTCAAATGCCACAGACAATTTGGCCCTCTCTGCTTTCCTGCGGACTCCATCCTCAAAAGCACCTGTTTTCGCTTTCGGCAGCCCTCCGGTGGTAAAAAGACAAACGTCCAGCTTTTGCTGCCACAGCAAAGTTGCCAGCGGAGAAAAGTAATGCTGGTTCTCACTGCCTCCTGGAACTCTTTCAAATGCCACAGACAACTTGGCCCTCTCTGCTTTACTGCGGACTCTATCCTCAATAGCACCTTTTTTCACTTTCGGCGCCCTCCGGTGGTAAAAAGACAAACGTCCAGCTTTTGCTGCCACAGCAAAGGTGCCAGCGGGGAAAAGTAATGCTGGTTCTCACTGCCTCCTGGAACCCTTTCAAATGCCACAGACAATTTGGCCCTCTCTGCTTTCCTGCGGACTCCATCCTCAAAAGCACCTGTTTTCGCTTTCGGCAGCCTCCGGAGCAAAAAAGACAAACGTCCAGCTTTTGCTGCCACAGCAAAGGTGCCAGCGGGGAAAAGTGATGCTGGTTCTCACTGCCTCCTGGAACTCTTTCAAATGCCACAGACAATTTGGCCCTCTCTGCTTTCCTGCGGACTCCATCCTCAAAAGCACCTGTTTTCGCTTTCGGCAGCCTCCGGAGCAAAAAAGACAAACGTCCAGGTTTTGCTGCCACAGCAAAGGTGCCAGCTAGGAAAAGTAATGCTGGTTCTCACTGCCTCCTGGAACTCTTTCAAATGCCACAGACAATTTGGCCCTCTCTGCTTTCCTGCGGACTCCATCCTCAAAAGCACCTGTTTTCGCTTTCGGCAGCCCTCCGGTCGTAAAAAGACAAACGTCCAGCTTTTGCTGCCACAGCAAAGTTGCCAGCGGAGAAAAGTAATGCTGGTTCTCACTGCCTCCTGGAACTCTTTCAAATGCCACAGACAACTTGGCCCTCTCTGCTTTACTGCGGACTCTATCCTCAATAGCACCTTTTTTCACTTTCGGCGCCCTCCGGTGGTAAAAAGACAAACGTCCAGCTTTTGCTGCCACAGCAAAGGTGCCAGCGGGGAAAAGTAATGCTGGTTCTCACTGCCTCCTGGAACCCTTTCAAATGCCACAGACAATTTGGCCCTCTCTGCTTTCCTTCGGACTCTATCCTCAAAAGCACCTGTTTTCGCTTTCGGCAGCCTCCGGAGCAAAAAAGACAAACGTCCAGCTTTTGCTGCCACAGCAAAGGTGCCAGCGGGGAAAAGTGATGCTGGTTCTCACTGCCTCCTGGAACTCTTTCAAATGCCACAGACAATTTGGCCCTCTCTGCTTTCCTGCGGACTCCATCCTCAAAAGCACCTGTTTTCGCTTTCGGCAGCCTCCGGAGCACAAAAGACAAACGTCCAGCTTTTGCTGCCACAGCAAAGGTGCCAGCGGGGAAAAGTAATGCTGGTTATCACTGTCTCCTGGAACCTCTTCAAATGCCACAGACAATTTGGCACTCTCTGCTTTCTGGCGGACTCCATCCTCAAAAGCACCTGTTTTCGCTTTCGGCATCCTCCTGAGCAAAAAAGACAAACGTCCAGCTTTTGCTGCCAGAGCAAAGGTGCCAGCGGGGAAAAGTAATGCTGGTTCTCACTGCCTCCTGGAACCCTTTCAAATGCCACAGACAATTTGGCCCTCTCTGCTTTCCTGCGGACTCCATCCTCAAAAGCACCTGTTTTCGCTTTCGGCAGCCTCCGGAGCAAAAAAGACAAACGTCCAGCTTTTGCTGCCACAGCAAAGGTGCCAGCGGGGAAAAGTAATGTTGGTTCTCACTGTCTCCTGGAACCTCTTCAAATGCCATAGACAATTTGGCCCTCTCTGCTTTCCTGCGGACTCCATCCTCAAAAGCACTTTTTTTCGCTTTCGGCATCCTCCGGAGCAAAAAAGACAAACGTCCAGCTTTTGCTGCCACAGCAAAGGTGCCAGCGGGGAAAAGTGATGCTGGTTCTCACTGCCTCCTGGAACTCTTTCAAATGCCACAGACAATTTGGCCCTCTCTGCTTTCCTGCGGACTCCATCCTCAAAAGCACCTGTTTTCGCTTTCGGCAGCCTCCGGAGCACAAAAGACAAACGTCCAGCTTTTGCTGCCACAGCAAAGGTGCCAGCGGGGAAAAGTAATGCTGGTTATCACTGTCTCCTGGAACCTCTTCAAATGCCACAGACAATTTGGCACTCTCTGCTTTCTGGCGGACTTCATCCTCAAACGCACCTGTTTTCGCTTTCGGCATCCTCCTGAGCAAAAAAGACAAACGTCCAGCTTTTGCTGCCACAGCAAAGGTGCCAGCGGGGAAAAGTAATGCTGGTTCTCACTGCCTCCTGGAACCCTTTCAAATGCCACAGACAATTTGGCCCTCTCTGCTTTCCTGCGGACTCCATCCTCAAAAGCACCTGTTTTCGCTTTCGGCAGCCTCCGGAGCAAAAAAGACAAACGTCCAGCTTTTGCTGCCACAGCAAAGGTGCCAGCGGGGAAAAGTAATGTTGGTTCTCACTGTCTCCTGGAACCTCTTCAAATGCCATAGACAATTTGGCCCTCTCTGCTTTCTGGCGGACTTCATCCTCAAACGCACCTGTTTTCGCTTTCGGCATCCTCCTGAGCAAAAAAGACAAACGTCCAGCTTTTGCTGCCACAGCAAAGGTGCCAGCGGGGAAAAGTAATGCTGGTTCTCACTGCCTCCTGGAACCCTTTCAAATGCCACAGACAATTTGGCCCTCTCTGCTTTCCTGCGGACTCCATCCTCAAAAGCACCTGTTTTCGCTTTCGGCAGCCTCCGGAGCAAAAAAGACAAACGTCCAGCTTTTGCTGCCACAGCAAAGGTGCCAGCGGGGAAAAGTAATGTTGGTTCTCACTGTCTCCTGGAACCTCTTCAAATGCCATAGACAATTTGGCCCTCTCTGCTTTCCTGCGGACTCCATCCTCAAAAGCACTTTTTTTCGCTTTCGGCAACCTCAGGAGCAAAAAAGACAAACGTCCAGCTTTTGCTGCCACAGCAAAGGTGCCAGCGGGGAAAAGTGATGCTGGTTCTCACTGCCTCCTGGAACTCTTTCAAATGCCACAGACAATTTGGCCCTCTCTGCTTTCCTGCGGACTCCATCCTCAAAAGCACCTTTTTTCGCTTTCGGCAGCCTCCGGAGCAAAAAAGACAAACGTCCAGCTTTTGCTGCCACAGCAAAGGTGCCAGCGGGGAAAAGTAATGCTGGTTCTCACTGTCTCCTGGAACCTCTTCAAATGCCACAGACAATTTGGCCCTCTCTGCTTTCTTGCGGACTTCATCCTCAAAAGCACCTGTTTTCGCTTTCGGCATCCTCCTGAGCAAAAAAGACAAACGTCCAGCTTTTGCTGCCACAGCAAAGGTGCCAGCGGGGAAAAGTAATGCTGGTTCTCACTGCCTCCTGGAACCCTTTCAAATGCCACAGACAATTTGGCCCTCTCTGCTTTCCTGCGGACTCCATCCTCAAAAGCACCTGTTTTCGCTTTCGGCAGCCTCCGGAGCAAAAAAGACAAACGTCCAGGTTTTGCTGCTACAGCAAAGGTGCCAGCGGGGAAAAGTGATGCTGGTTCTCACTGCCTCCTGGAACTCTTTCAAATGCCACAGACAATTTGGCCCTCTCTGCTTTCCTGCGGACTCCATCCTCAAAAGCACCTGTTTTCGCTTTCGGCAGCCCTCCAGTGGTAAAAAGACAAACGTCCAGCTTTTGCTGCCACAGCAAAGTTGCCAGCGGAGAAAAGTAATGCTGGTTCTCACTGCCTCCTGGAACTCTTTCAAATGCCACAGACAACTTGGCCCTCTCTGCTATACTGCGGACTCTATCCTCAATAGCACCTTTTTTCACTTTCGGCGCCCTCAGGTGGTAAAAAGACAAACGTCCAGCTTTTGCTGCCACAGCAAAGGTGCCAGCAGGGAAAAGTAATGCTGGTTCTCACTGCCTCCTGGAACCCTTTCAAATGCCACAGACAATTTGGCCCTCTCTGCTTTCCTGCGGACTCCATCCTCAAAAGCACCTGTTTTCGCTTTCGGCAGCCTCCGGAGCAAAAAAGACAAACGTCCAGGTTTTGCTGCCACAGCAAAGGTGCCAGCGGGGAAAAGTGATGCTGGTTCTCACTGCCTCCTGGAACTCTTTCAAATGCCACAGAAAATTTGGCCCTCTCTGCTTTCCTGCGGACTCCATCCTCAAAAGCACCTGTTTTCGCTTTCGGCAGCCTCCGGAGCAAAAAAGACAAACGTCCAGGTTTTGCTGCCACAGCAAAGGTGCCAGCGGGGAAAAGTGATGCTGGTTCTCACTGCCTCCTGGAACTCTTTCAAATGCCACAGACAATTTGGCCCTCTCTGCTTTCCTGCGGACTCCATCCTCAAAAGCACCTGTTTTCGCTTTCGGCTGCCCTCCGGTCGTAAAAAGACAAACGTCCAGCTTTTGCTGCCACAGCAAAGTTGCCAGCGGAGAAAAGTAATGCTGGTTCTCACTGCCTCCTGGAACTCTTTCTAATGCCACAGACAACTTGGCCCTCTCTGCTTTACTGCGGACTCTATCCTCAATAGCACCTTTTTTCACTTTCGGCGCCCTCCGGTGGTAAAAAGACAAACGTCCAGCTTTTGCTGCCACAGCAAAGGTGCCAGCGGGGAAAAGTAATGCTGGTTCTCACTGCCTCCTGGAACCCTTTCAAATGCCACAGACAATTTGGCCCTCTCTGCTTTCCTTCGGACTCCATCCTCAAAAGCACCTGTTTTCGCTTTCGGCAGCCTCCGGAGCAAAAAAGACAAACGTCCAGCTTTTGCTGCCACAGCAAAGGTGCCAGCGGGGAAAAGTGATGCTGGTTCTCACTGCCTCCTGGAACTCTTTCAAATGCCACAGACAATTTGGCCCTCTCTGCTTTCCTGCGGACTCCATCCTCAAAAGCACCTGTTTTCGCTTTCGGCAGCCTCCGGAGCACAAAAGACAAACGTCCAGCTTTTGCTGCCACAGCAAAGGTGCCAGCGGGGAAAAGTAATGCTGGTTATCACTGTCTCCTGGAACCTCTTGAAATGCCACAGACAATTTGGCCCTCTCTGCTTTCCTGCGGACTTCATCCTCAAAAGCACCTGTTTTCGCTTTCGGCATCCTCCTGAGCAAAAAAGACAAACGTCCAGCTTTTGCTGCCACAGCAAAGGTGCCAGCGGGGAAAAGTAATGCTGGTTCTCACTGCCTCCTGGAACCCTTTCAAATGCCACAGACAATTTGGCCCTCTCTGCTTTCCTGCGGACTCCATCCTCAAAAGCACCTGTTTTCGCTTTCGGCAGCCTCCGGAGCAAAAAAGACAAACGTCCAGCTTTTGCTGCCACAGCAAAGGTGCCAGCGGGGAAAAGTAATGCTGGTTCTCACTGCCTCCTGGAACCATTTCAAATGCCACAGACAATTTGGCCCTCTCTGCTTTCCTGCGGACTCCATCCTCAAAAGCACCTGTTTTCGCTTTCGGCAGCCTCCGGAGCAAAAAAGACAAACGTCCAGCTTTTGCTGCCACAGCAAAGGTGCCAGCGGGGAAAAGTAATGCTGGTTCTCACTTTCTCCTGGAACCTCTTCAAATGCCACAGACAATTTGGCACTCTCTGCTTTCTTGCGGACTTCATCCTCAAAAGCACCTGTTTTCGCTTTCGGCATCCTCCTGAGCAAAAAAGACAAACGTCCAGGTTTTGCTGCCACAGCAAAGGTGCCAGCGGGGAAAAGTAATGCTGGTTCTCACTGCCTCCTGGAACCCTTTCAAATGCCACAGACAATTTGGCCCTCTCTGCTTTCCTGCGGACTCCATCCTCAAAAGCACCTGTTTTCGCTTTCGGCAGCCTCCGGAGCAAAAAAGACAAACGTCCAGCTTTTGCTGCCACAGCAAAGGTGCCAGCGGGGAAAAGTGATGCTGGTTCTCACTGCCTCCTGGAACTCTTTCAAATGCCACAGACAATTTGGCCCTCTCTGCTTTCCTGCGGACTCCATCCTCAAAAGCACCTGTTTTCGCTTTCGGCAGCCCTCCGGTCGTAAAAAGACAAACGTCCAGCTTTTGCTGCCACAGCAAAGTTGCCAGCGGAGAAAAGTAATGCCGGTTCTCACTGCCTCCTGGAACTCTTTCAAATGCCACAGACAACTTGGCCCTCTCTGCTTTACTGCGGACTCTATCCTCAATAGCACCTTTTTTCACTTTCGGCACCCTCCGGAGGTAAAAAGACAAACGTCCAGCTTTTGCTGCCACAGCAAAGGTGCCAGCGGGGAAAAGTAATGCTGGTTCTCACTGCCTCCTGGAACTCTTTCAAATGCCACAGACAATTTGGCCCTCTCTGCTTTCCTGCAGACTCCATCCTCAAAAGCACCTGTTTTCGCTTTCGGCAACCTCCGGAGCAAAAAAGACAAACGTCCAGCTTTTGCTGCCACAGAAAAGGTGCCAGCGGAGAAAAGTAATGCTGGTTCTCACTGCCTCCTGGAACTCTTTCAAATGCCACAGACAATTTGGCCCTCTCTGCTTTCCTGCGGACTCCATCCTCAAAAGCACCTGTATTCGCTTTCGGCAACCTCCGGAGCAAAAAAGACAAACGTCCACCTTTTGCTGCCACAGCAAAGTTGCCAGCGGAGAAAAGTAATGCTGGTTCTCACTGCCTCCTGGAACTCTTTCAAATGCCACAGACAACTTGGCCCTCTCTGCTTTCCTGCGGACTCCATCCTCAATAGCACCTTTTTTCGCTTTCGGCCACCTCCGGAGCAAAAAAGACAAACGTCCAGCTTTTGCTGCCACAGCAAAGGTGCCAGCGGGGAAAAGTGATGCTGGTCCTCACTGCCTCCTGGAACCTCTTCAAATGCCACAGACAATTTGGCCCTCTCTGCTTTCCTGCTAACTCCGTCCTCAAAAGCACCTGTTTTCGCTTTCGGCAACCTCCGGAGCAAAAAAGACAAACGTCCAGCTTTTGCTGCCACAGCAAAGGTGCCAGCGGGGAAAAGTGATGCTGGTCCTCACTGCCTCCTGGAACCCCTTCAAATGCCCCAGACAATTTGGCCCTCTCTGCTTTCCTGCGGACTCCATCCTCAAAAGCACCTGTTTTCGCTTTCGGCAACCTCAGGAGCAAAAGAGACAAACGTCCAGCTTTTGCTGCCACAGCAAAGGTTCCAGCGGGGAAAAGTAATGCTGGTTCTCACTGCCTCCTGGAACCCTTTCAAATGCCACAGACAATTTGGCCCTCTCTGGTTTCCTGCGTACTCAATCCTCAAAAGCACCTGTTTTCGATTTCGGCAGCCTCCGGAGCGAGAAAGACAAACGTCCAGCTTTTGCTGCCACAGCAAAGGTGCCAGCGGGGAAAAGTGATGCTGGTCCTCATTGCCTCCTGGAACCTCTTCAAATGCCCCAGACAATTTGGCCCTCTCTGCTTTCCTGCGGACTCCATCCTCAAAAGCACCTGTTTTCGCTTTCGGCAACCTCCGGAGCAAAAAAGACAAACGTCCAGCTTTTGCTGCCACAGCAAAGGTGCAAGCGGGCAAAAAGTGATGCTGGTTCTCACTGCCTCCTGGAACTCTTTCAAATGCCACAGACAATTTGGCCCTCTCTGCTTTCCTGCGGACTCCATCCTCAAAAGCACCTGTTTTCGCTTTCGGCAGCCTCCGGAGCACAAAAGACAAACGTCCAGCTTTTGCTGCCACAGCAAAGGTGCCAGCGGGGAAAAGTAATGCTGGTTATCACTGTCTCCTGGAACCTCTTCAAATGCCACAGACAATTTGGCACTCTCTGCTTTCTGGCGGACTTCATTTTCAAAAGCACCTGTTTTCGCTTTCGGCATCCTCCTGAGCAAAAAAGACAAACATCCAGCTTTTGCTGCCACAGCAAAGGTGCCAGCGGGGAAAAGTAATGCTGGTTCTCACTGCCTCCTGGAACCCTTTCAAATGCCACAGACAATTTGGCCCTCTCTGCTTTCCTGCGGACTCCATCCTCAAAAGCACCTGTTTTCGCTTTCGGCAGCCTCCGGAGCAAAAAAGACAAACGTCCAGCTTTTGCTGCCACAGCAAAGGTGCCAGCGGGGAAAAGTAATGTTGGTTCTCACTGTCTCCTGGAACCTCTTCAAATGCCATAGACAATTTGGCCCTCTCTGCTTTCCTGCGGACTCCATCCTCAAAAGCACTTTTTTTCGCTTTCGGCAACCTCCGGAGCAAAAAAGACAAACGTCCAGCTTTTGCTGCCACAACAAAGGTGCCAGCGGGGAAAAGTGATGCTGGTCCTCACTGCCTCCTGGAACCCCTTCAAATGCCCCAGACAATTTGGCCCTCTCTGCTTTCCTGCGGACTCCATCCTCAAAAGCACCTGTTTTCGCTTTCGGCAGCCTCCGGAGCAAAAAAGACAAACGTCCAGCTTTTGCTGCCACAGCAAAGGTGCCAGCGGGGAAAAGTAATGCTGGTTCTCACTGCCTCCTGGAACTCTTTCAAATGCCACAGACAATTTGGCCCTCTCTGCTTTCCTGCGGACTCCATCCTCAAAAGCACCTTTTTTTCGCTTTCGGCAGCCTCCGGAGCAAAAAAGACAAACGTCCAGCTTTTGCTGCCACAGCAAAGGTGCCAGCGGGGAAAAGTAATGCTGGTTCTCACTGTCTCCTGGAACCTCTTCAAATGCCACAGACAATTTTGCACTCTCTGCTTTCTTGCGGACTTCATCCTCAAAAGCACCTGTTTTCGCTTTCGGCATCCTCCTGAGCAAAAAAGACAAACTTCCAGCTTTTGCTGCCACAGCAAAGGTGCCAGCGGGGAAAAGTAATGCTGGTTCTCACTGCCTCCTGGAACCCTTTCAAATGCCACAGACAATTTGGCCCTCTCTGCTTTCCTGCGGACTCCATCCTCAAAAGCACCTGTTTTCGCTTTCGGCAGCCTCCAGAGCAAAAAAGACAAACGTCCAGCTTTTGCTGCCACAGCAAAGGTGCCAGCGGGGAAAAGTAATGCTGGTTCTCACTGTCTCCTGGAACCCTTTCAAATGCCACAGACAATTTGGCCCTCTCTGCTTTCCTGCGGACTCCATTCTCAAAAGCACCTTTTTTCGCTTTCGGCAGCCTCCGGAGCAAAAAAGACAAACGTCCAGCTTTTGCTGCCACAGCAAAGTTGCCAGCGGAGAAAAGTAATGCTGGTTCTCACTGTCTCCTGGAACCTCTTCAAATGCCACAGACAATTTTGCACTCTCTGCTTTCTTGCGGACTTCATCCTCAAAAGCACCTGTTTTCGCTTTCGGCAGCCTCCGGAGCAAAAAAGACAAACGTCCAGCTTTTGCTGCCACAGCAAAGGTGCCAGCGGGGAAAAGTAATGCTGGTTCTCACTGCCTCCTGGAACCCTTTCAAATGCCACAGACAATTTGGCCCTCTCTGCTTTCCTGCGGACTCCATTCTCAAAAGCACCTTTTTTCGCTTTCGGCAGCCTCCGGAGCAAAAAAGACAAACGTCCAGCTTTTGCTGCCACAGCAAAGTTGCCAGCGGAGAAAAGTAATGCTGGTTCTCACTGTCTCCTGGAACCTCTTCAAATGCCACAGACAATTTGGCCCTCTCTGCTTTCCTGCGGACTCCATCCTCAAAAGCACTTGTTTTCGCTTTCGGCAACCTCAGGAGCAAAAAAGACAAACGTCCAGCTTTTGCTGCCACAGCAAAGGTGCCAGCGGGGAAAAGTAATGCTGGTTCTCACTGCCTCCTGGAACTCTTTCAAATGCCACAGACAATTTGGCCCTCTCTGCTTTCCTGCGGACTCCGTCCTCAAAAGCACCTGTTTTCGCTTTCGGCAACCTCCGGAGCAAAAAAGACAAACGTCCAGCTTTTGCTGCCACAGCAAAGGTGCCAGCGGGGAAAAGTGATGCTGGTCCTCACTGCCTCCTGGAACCTCTTCAAATGCCACAGACAATTTGGCCCTCTCTGCTTTCCTGCGGACTCCGTCCTCAAAAGCACCTGTTTTCGCTTTCGGCAACCTCCGGAGCAAATAAGACAAACGTCCAGCTTTTGCTGCCAGAGCAAAGGTGCCAGCGGGGAAAAGTAATGCTGGTTCTCACTGCCTCCTGGAACCCTTTCAAATGCCACAGACAATTTGGCCCTCTCTGGTTTCCTGCGTACTCAATCCTCAAAAGCACCTGTTTTCGCTTTCGGCAGCCTCCGGAGCGAGAAAGAAAAACGTCCAGCTTTTGCTGCCACAGCAAAGGTGCCAGCGGGGAAAAGTGATGCTGGTTCTCACTGCCTCCTGGAACTCTTTCAAATGCCACAGACAATTTGGCCCTCTCTGCTTTCCTGCGGACTCAATCCTCAAAAGCACCTGTTTTCGCTTTCGGCAGCCTCCGGAGCAAAAAAGACAAACGTCCAGCTTTTGCTGCCACAGCAAAGGTGCCAGCGGGGAAAAGTAATGCTGGTTATCACTGTCTCCTGGAACCTCTTCAAATGCCACAGACAATTTGGCACTCTCTGCTTTCTGGCGGACTTCATCCTCAAAAGCACCTGTTTTCGCTTTCGGCAGCCTCCTGAGCAAAAAAGACAAACGTCCAGCTTTTGCTGCCACAGCAAAGGTGCCAGCGGGGAAAAGTAATGCTGGTTCTCACTGCGTCCTGGAACCCTTTCAAATGCCACAGACAATTTGGCCCTCTCTGCTTTCCTGCGGACTCCATCCTCAAAAGCACTTTTTTTCGCTTTCGGCAACCTCCGGAGCAAAAAAGACAAACGTCCAGCTTTTGCTGCCACAACAAAGGTGCCAGCGGCGAAAAGTGATGCTGGTCCTCACTGCCTCCTGGAACCCCTTCAAATGCCCCAGACAATTTGGCCCTCTCTGCTTTCCTGCGGACTCAATCCTCAAAAGCACCTGTTTTCGCTTTCGGCAGCCTCCGGAGCAAAAAAGACAAACGTCCAGCTTTTGCTGCCACAGCAAAGGTGCCAGCGGGGAAAAGTAATGCTGGTTCTCACTGCCTCCTGGAACCCTTTCAAATGCCACAGACAATTTGGCCCTCTCTGCTTTCCTGCGGACTCCATCCTCAAAAGCACCTGTTTTCGCTTTCGGCAGCCTCCGGAGCAAAAAAGACAAACGTCCAGCTTTTGCTGCCACAGCAAAGTTGCCAGCGGAGAAAAGTAATGCTGGTTCTCACTGCCTCCTGGAACCTCTTCAAATGCCACAGACAATTTGGCCCTCTCTGCTTTCCTGCGGACTCCATCCTCAAAAGCACTTGTTTTCGCTTTCGGCAACCTCAGGAGCAAAAAAGACAAACGTCCAGCTTTTCCTGCCACAGCAAAGGTGCCAGCGGGGAAAAGTAATGCTGGTTCTCACTGCCTCCTGGAACTCTTTCAAATGCCACAGACAATTTGGCCCTCTCTGCTTTCCTGCGGACTCCGTCCTCAAAAGCACCTGTTTTCGCTTTCGGCAACCTCCGGAGCAAAAAAGACAAACGTCCAGCTTTTGCTGCCACAGCAAAGGTGCCAGCGGGGAAAAGTGATGCTGGTTCTCACTGCCTCCTGGAACCTCTTCAAATGCCACAGACAATTTGGCCCTCTCTGCTTTCCTGCGGACTCCGTCCTCAAAAGCACCTGTTTTCGCTTTCGGCAGCCTCCGGAGCAAATAAGACAAACGTCCAGCTTTTGCTGCCACAGCAAAGGTGCCAGCGGGGAAAAGTGATGCTGGTCCTCACTGCCTCCTGGAACCCCTTCAAATGCCCCAGACAATTTGGCCCTCTCTGCTTTCCAGCGGACTCCGTCCTCAAAAGCACCTGTTTTCGCTTTCGGCAACCTCAGGAGCAAAAGAGACAAACGTCCAGCTTTTGCTGCCACAGCAAAGGTGCCAGCGGGGAAAAGTAATGCTGGTTCTCACTGCCTCCTGGAACCCTTTCAAATGCCACAGACAATTTGGCCCTCTCTGGTTTCCTGCGTACTCAATCCTCAAAAGCACCTGTTTTCGCTTTCGGCAGCCTCCGGAGCAAAAAAGACAAACGTCCAGCTTTTGCTGCCACAGCAAAGGTGCCAGCGGGGAAAAGTGATGCTGGTTCTCACTGCCTCCTGGAACTCTTTCAAATGCCACAGACAATTTGGCCCTCTCTGCTTTCCTGCGGACTCCATCCTCAAAAGCACCTGTTTTCGCTTTCGGCAGCCTCCGGAGCACAAAAGACAAACGTCCAGCTTTTGCTGCCACAGCAAAGGTGCCAGCGGGGAAAAGTAATGCTGGTTATCACTGTCTCCTGGAACCTCTTCAAATGCCACAGACAATTTGGCACTCTCTGCTTTCTGGCGGACTTCATCCTCAAAAGCACCTGTTTTCGCTTTCGGCAACCTCCGGAGCAAAAAAGACAAACATCCAGCTTTTGCTGCCACAGCAAAGGTGCCAGTGGGGAAAAGTAATGCTGGTTCTCACTGCCTCCTGGAACCCTTTCAAATGCCCCAGACAATGTGGCCCTCTCTGCTTTCCTGCGGACTCCATCCTCAAAAGCACCTGTTTTCGCTTTCGGCAGCCCCCGGAGCAAAAAAGACAAACGTCCAGCTTTTGCTGCCACAGCAAAGGTGCCAGCGGGGAAAAGTAATGTTGGTTCTCACTGTCTCCTGGAACCTCTTCAAATGCCATAGACAATTTGGCCCTCTCTGCTTTCCTGCGGACTCCATCCTCAAAAGCACTTTTTTTCGCTTTCGGCAACCTCCGGAGCAAAAAAGACAAACGTCCAGCTTTTGCTGCCACAACAAAGGTGCCAGCGGCGAAAAGTGATGCTGGTCCTCACTGCCTCCTGGAACCCCTTCAAATGCCCCAGACAATTTGGCCCTCTCTGCTTTCCTGCGGACTCAATCCTCAAAAGCACCTGTTTTCGCTTTGGGCAGCCTCCGGAGCAAAAAAGACAAACGTCCAGCTTTTGCTGCCACAGCAAAGGTGCCAGCGGGGAAAAGTAATGCTGGTTCTCACTGCCTCCTGGAACTCTTTCAAATGCCACAGACAATTTGGCCCTCTCTGCTTTCCTGCGGACTCCATCCTCAAAAGCACCTTTTTTCGCTTTCGGCAGCCTCCGGAGCAAAAAAGACAAACGTCCAGCTTTTGCTGCCACAGCAAAGGTGCCAGCGGGGAAAAGTAATGCTGGTTCTCACTGCCTCCTGGAACTCTTTCAAATGCCACAGACAATTTGGCCCTCTCTGCTTTCCTGCGGACTCCATCCTCAAAAGCACCTTTTTTCGCTTTCGGCAGCCTCCGGAGCAAAAAAGACAAACGTCCAGCTTTTCCTGCCACAGCAAAGGTGCCAGCGGGGAAAAGTAATGCTGGTTCTCACTGCCTCCTGGAACTCTTTCAAATGCCACAGACAATTTGGCCCTCTCTGCTTTCCTGCGGACTCCGTCCTCAAAAGCACCTTTTTTCGCTTTCGGCAGCCTCCGGAGCAAAAAAGACAAACGTCCAGCTTTTGCTGCCACAGCAAAGGTGCCAGCGGGGAAAAGTGATGCTGGTCCTCACTGCCTCCTGGAACCTCTTCAAATGCCACAGACAATTTGGCCCTCTCTGCTTTCCTGTGGACTCCGTCCTCAAAAGCACCTGTTTTCGCTTTCGGCAGCCTCCGGAGCAAAAAAGACAAACGTCCAGCTTTTGCTGCCACAGCAAAGGTGCCAGCGGGGAAAAGTGATGCTGGTCCTCACTGCCTCCTGGAACCCCTTCAAATGCCCCAGACAATTTGGCCCTCTCTGCTATCCAGCGGACTCCGTCCTCAAAAGCACCTGTTTTCGCTTTCGGCAACCTCAGGAGCAAAAGAGACAAACGTCCAGCTTTTGCTGCCACAGCAAAGGTGCCAGCGGGGAAAAGTAATGCTGGTTCTCACTGCCTCCTGGAACCCTTTCAAATGCCACAGACAATTTGGCCCTCTCTGGTTTCCTGCGTACTCAATCCTCAAAAGCACCTGTTTTCGCTTTCGGCAGCCTCCGGAGCAAAAAAGACAAACGTCCAGCTTTTGCTGCCACAGCAAAGGTGCCAGCGGAGAAAAGTAATGCTGGTTCTCACTGCCTCCTGGAACTCTTTCAAATGCCACAGACAATTTGGCCCTCTCTGCTTTCCTGCGGACTCCATCCTCAAAAGCACCTGTTTTCGCTTTCGGCAGCCTCCGGAGCACAAAAGACAAACGTCCAGCTTTTGCTGCCACAGCAAAGGTGCCAGCGGGGAAAAGTAATGCTGGTTATCACTGTCTCCTGGAACCTCTTCAAATGCCACAGACAATTTGGCACTCTCTGCTTTCTGGCGGACTTCATCCTCAAAAGCACCTGTTTTCGCTTTCGGCAACCTCCGGAGCAAAAAAGACAAACGTCCAGCTTTTGCTGCCACAGCAAAGGTGCCAGCGGGGAAAAGTAATGCTGGTTCTCACTGCCTCCTGGAACCCTTTCAAATGCCCCAGACAATGTGGCCCTCTCTGCTTTCCTGCGGACTCCATCCTCAAAAGCACCTGTTTTCGCTTTCGGCAGCCCCCGGAGCAAAAAAGACAAACGTCCAGCTTTTGCTGCCACAGCAAAGGTGCCAGCGGGGAAAAGTAATGTTGGTTCTCACTGTCTCCTGGAACCTCTTCAAATGCCATAGACAATTTGGCCCTCTCTGCTTTCCTGCGGACTCCATCCTCAAAAGCACTTTTTTTCGCTTTCGGCAACCTCCGGAGCAAAAAAGACAAACGTCCAGCTTTTGCTGCCACAACAAAGGTGCCAGCGGCGAAAAGTGATGCTGGTCCTCACTGCCTCCTGGAACCCCTTCAAATGCCCCAGACAATTTGGCCCTCTCTGCTTTCCTGCGGACTCAATCCTCAAAAGCACCTGTTTTCGCTTTGGGCAGCCTCCGGAGCAAAAAAGACAAACGTCCAGCTTTTGCTGCCACAGCAAAGGTGCCAGCGGGGAAAAGTAATGCTGGTTCTCACTGCCTCCTGGAACTCTTTCAAATGCCACAGACAATTTGGCCCTCTCTGCTTTCCTGCGGACTCCATCCTCAAAAGCACCTTTTTTCGCTTTCGGCAGCCTCCGGAGCAAAAAAGACAAACGTCCAGCTTTTGCTGCCACAGCAAAGGTGCCAGCGGGGAAAAGTAATGCTGGTTCTCACTGCCTCCTGGAACCCTTTCAAATGCCACAGACAATTTGGCCCTCTCTGCTTTCCTGCGGACTCCATCCTCAAAAGCACCTGTTTTCGCTTTCGGCAGCCTCCGGAGCAAAAAAGACAAACGTCCAGCTTTTGCTGCCACAGCAAAGGTGCCAGCGGGGAAAAGTAATGCTGGTTCTCACTGCCTCCTGGAACTCTTTCAAATGCCACAGACAACTTGGCCCTCTCTGCTTTACTGCGGACTCTATCCTCAATAGCACCTTTTTTCACTTTCGGCGCCCTCCGGTGGTAAAAAGACAAACGTCCAGCTTTTGCTGCCACAGCAAAGGTGCCAGCGGGGAAAAGTAATGCTGGTTCTCACTGCCTCCTGGAACCTCTTCAAATGCCTCAGACAATTTGGCACTCTCTGCTTTCTTGCGGACTCCATCCTCAAAAGCACCTGTTTTCGCTTTCGGCATCCTCCGGAGCAAAAAAGACAAACGTCCAGCTTTTGCTGCCACAGCAAAGGTGCCAGCGGGGAAAAGTAATGCTGGTTCTCACTGCCTCCTGGAACCCTTTCAAATGCCACAGACAATTTGGCCCTCTCTGCTTTCCTGCGGACTCCATCCTCAAAAGCACCTTTTTTCGCTTTCGGCAACCTCCGGAGCAAAAAAGACAAACATCCAGCTTTTGCTGCCACAGCAAAGGTGCCAGCGGGGAAAAGTAATGCTGGTTCTCACTGCCTCCTGGAACTCTTTCAAATGCCACAGACAATTTGGCCCTCTCTGCTTTCCTGCAGACTCCATCCTCAAAAGCACCTGTTTTCGCTTTCGGCAACCTCCGGAGCAAAAAAGACAAACGTCCAGCTTTTGCTGCCACAGCAAAGTTGCCAGCGGAGAAAAGTAATGCTGGTTCTCACTGCCTCCTGGAACTCTTTCAAATGCCACAGACAACTTGGCCCTCTCTGCTTTCCTGCGGACTCCATCCTCAATAGCACCTTTTTTCGCTTTCGGCATCCTCCGGAGCAAAAAAGACAAACGTCCAGCTTTTGCTGCCACAGCAAAGGTGCCAGCGGGGAAAAGTGATGCTGGTTCTCACTGCCTCCTGGAACTCTTTCAAATGCCACAGACAATTTGGCCCTCTCTGCTTTCCTGCGGACTCCATCCTCAAAAGCACCTGTTTTCGCTTTCGGCAGCCTCCGGAGCACAAAAGACAAACGTCCAGCTTTTGCTGCCACAGCAAAGGTGCCAGCGGGGAAAAGTAATGCTGGTTATCACTGTCTCCTGGAACCTCTTCAAATGCCACAGACAATTTGGCACTCTCTGCTTTCTGGCGGACTTCATCCTCAAACGCACCTGTTTTCGCTTTCGGCATCCTCCTGAGCAAAAAAGACAAACGTCCAGCTTTTGCTGCCACAGCAAAGGTGCCAGCGGGGAAAAGTAATGCTGGTTCTCACTGCCTCCTGGAACCCTTTCAAATGCCACAGACAATTTGGCCCTCTCTGCTTTCCTGCGGACTCCATCCTCAAAAGCACCTGTTTTCGCTTTCGGCAGCCTCCGGAGCAAAAAAGACAAACGTCCAGCTTTTGCTGCCACAGCAAAGGTGCCAGCGGGGAAAAGTAATGTTGGTTCTCACTGTCTCCTGGAACCTCTTCAAATGCCATAGACAATTTGGCCCTCTCTGCTTTCCTGCGGACTCCATCCTCAAAAGCACTTTTTTTCGCTTTCGGCAACCTCAGGAGCAAAAAAGACAAACGTCCAGCTTTTGCTGCCACAGCAAAGGTGCCAGCGGGGAAAAGTAATGCTGGTTCTCACTGCCTCCTGGAACTCTTTCAAATGCCACAGACAATTTGGCCCTCTCTGCTTTCCTGCGGACTCCATCCTCAAAAGCACCTTTTTTTCGCTTTCGGCAGCCTCCGGAGCAAAAAAGACAAACGTCCAGCTTTTGCTGCCACAGCAAAGGTGCCAGCGGGGAAAAGTAATGCTGGTTCTCACTGTCTCCTGGAACCTCTTCAAATGCCACAGACAATTTGGCCCTCTCTGCTTTCCTGCGGACTCCATCCTCAAAAGCACCTGTTTTCGCTTTCGGCAGCCTCCGGAGCAAAAAAGACAAACGTCCAGGTTTTGCTGCCACAGCAAAGGTGCCAGCGGGGAAAAGTGATGCTGGTTCTCACTGCCTCCTGGAACTCTTTCAAATGCCACAGACAATTTGGCCCTCTCTGCTTTCCTGCGGACTCCATCCTCAAAAGCACCTGTTTTCGCTTTCGGCAGCCCTCCGGTGGTAAAAAGACAAACGTCCAGCTTTTGCTGCCACAGCAAAGTTGCCAGCGGAGAAAAGTAATGCTGGTTCTCACTGCCTCCTGGAACTCTTTCAAATGCCACAGACAACTTGGCCCTCTCTGCTTTACTGCGGACTCTATCCTCAATAGCACCTTTTTTCACTTTCGGCGCCCTCCGGTGGTAAAAAGACAAACGTCCAGCTTTTGCTGCCACAGCAAAGGTGCCAGCGGGCAAAAGTAATGCTGGTTCTCACTGCCTCCTGGAACCCTTTCAAATGCCACAGACAATTTGGCCCTCTCTGCTTTCCTGCGGACTCAATCCTCAAAAGCACCTGTTTTCGCTTTCGGCAGCCTCCGGAGCAAAAAAGACAAACGTCCAGCTTTTGCTGCCACAGCAAAGGTGCCAGCGGGGGAAAAGTGATGCTGGTTCTCACTGCCTCCTGGAACTCTTTCAAATGCCACAGACAATT
>NW_028128248.1:0-70225 GCF_965231255.1 Vanellus vanellus
CTTTCAATATGCCACAGGACAATTTGGCCCTCTCTGCTTCCTGCGGGACTCCCATCCTCAAAAGCACACTGTTTTTGCTTTCGGCAGCCTCCGGAGCAAAAAAGACAAACGTCCAGCTTTTGCTGCCACAGCAAAGGTGCCAGCAGGGAAAAGGTATGCTGGTTCTCACTGCCTCCTGGAACCTCTTCAAATGCCCCAGACAATTTGGCCCTCTCTGCTTTCCTGCGGACTCCTCCTCAAAAGCACCTGTTTTCGCTTTCGGCAGCCTCCGGAGCAAAAAAGACAAACGTCAGCTTTTGCTGCCACAGCAAAGGAGCCAGCGGGAAAAGTAATGCTGGTTCTCACTGCCTCCTGGAACCCTTTCAAATGCCCCAGACAATTTGGCCCTCTCTGCTTTCCTGAGGACTCCATCCTCAAAGCACCTGTTCGCTTTCGGCAGCCTCCGGAGCAAAAAAGACAAACGTCCAGCTTTTGCTGCCACAGCAAAGGTGCCAGCGGGGAAAAGTAATGCTGGTTCTCACTGCCTCCTGGAACCCTTTTCAAATGCCACAGACAATTTGGCCCTCTCTGCTTTCCTGCGGACTCCATCCTCAAAAGCACCTGTTTTCGCTTTCGGCAAACTCCGGAGCAAAAAAGACAAACGTCCAGCTTTTGCTGCCACAGCAAAGGTGCCAGAGGGGAAAAGTAATTGCTGTTTCTCACTGCCTCCTGGAACCCTTTCAAATGCCACAGGACAATTTGGCCCTCTCTGCTTTCCATGCGGACTCCATCCTCAAAAGCACCTGTTTTCGCTTTCGGCAGCCTCCGGAGCAAAAAAGACAAACGTCCAGCTTTTGCTGCCACAGCAAAGGTGCCAGCGGAAAGTATGCTGGGTTCTCACTGCCCTCCTGGAACCTCTTCAAATGCCCCAGACCATTTGGCCCTCTCTGCTTTCCTGCGGACTCCATCCTCAAAAGCACCTGTTTTCGCTTTCGGCAGCCTCCGGAGCAAAAAGACAAACGTCCAGCTTTTGCTGCCACAGCAAAGGAGCCAGCGGGGAAAAGTAATGCTGGTTCTCACTGCCTCCTGGAAACCCTTTCAAATGCCCCAGACAATTTGGCCCTCTCTGCTTTCCTGCGGACTCCATCCTCAAAAGCACCTGTTTTTCGCTTTCGGCAGCCTCCGGAGCAAAAAAAGACAAACGTCCAGCTTTTGCTGCCACAGCAAACGTGCCAGCGGGGAAAAGTAATGCTGGTTCTCACTGCCTCCTGGAACCTCTTCAAATGCCCCAGACAATTTGGCCCTTCTCTGCTTTCCTGCGGACTCCATCCTCAAAAGCACCTGTTTTCGCTTTCGGCAGCCTCCGGAGCAAAAAAGACAAACGTCCAGCTTTTGCTGCCACAGCAAAGGGGCCAGCGGGGAAAAGTAATGCTGGTTTCTCACTGCCTCCTGGAACCCTTTCAAATGCCCCAGACAATTTGGCCCTCTCTGCTTTCCTGCGGACTCCATCCTCAAAGCACCTGTTTTCGCTTTCGGCAGCCTCCGGAGCAAAAAAGACAAACGTCCAGCTTTTGCTGCCACAGCAAAGGTGCCAGCGGGGAAAAGTAATGCTGGTTCTCACTGCCTCCTGGAACACTCCTCAAAAGCACCTGTTTTCGCTTTCGGCAGCCTCCGGAGCAAAAAAGACAAACGTCCAGCTTTTGCTGCCACAGCAAAGGTGCCAGCGGGGAAAAGTAATGCTGGTTCTCACTGCCTCCTGGAACCCTTTCAAATGCCACAGACAATTTGGCCCTCTCTGCTTTCCTGCGGACTCCATCCTCAAAAGCCACCTGTTTTTCGCTTTCGGCAGCCTCCGGAGCAAAAAAGACAACGGTCCAGCTTTTGCTGCCACAGCAAAGGTGCCAGCGGGGAAAAGTAATGCTGGTTCTCACTGCCTCCTGGAACCCTTTCAAATGCCCCAGACAATTTGGCCCTCTCTGCTTTCCTGAGGGACTCCATCCTCAAAAGCACCTGTTTTCGCTTTCGGCAGCCTCCGGAGCAAAAAAGACAAACGTCCAGCTTTTGCTGCCACAGCAAAGGTGCCAGCGGGGAAAAGTAATGCTGGTTCTCACTGCCTCCTGGAACCTCTTCAAATGCCCCAGACAATTTGGCCCTCTCTGCTTTCCTGCGGACTCCATCCTCAAAAGCACCTGTTTTCGCTTTCGGCAACCTCCGGAGCAAAAAAGACAAACGTCCAGCTTTTGCTGCCACAGCAAAGGTGCCAGCGGGGAAAAGTAATGCTGGTTCTCACTGCCTCCTGGAACCTCTTCAAATGCCCCAGACAATTTGGCCCTCTCTGCTTTCCTGCGGACTCCATCCTCAAAAGCACCTGTTTTCGCTTTCGGCAGCCTCCGGAGCAAAAAAGACAAACGTCCAGCTTTTGCTGCCACAGCAAAGGTGCCAGCGGGGAAAAGTAATGCTGGTTCTCACTGCCTCCTGGAACCCTTTCAAATGCCACAGACAATTTGGCCCCCTCTGCTTTCCTGCGGACTCCATCCTCAAAAGCACCTGTTTTCGCTTTCGGCAACCTCCGGAGCAAAAAAGACAAACGTCCAGCTTTTGCTGCCACAGCAAAGGTGCCAGCGGGGAAAAGGTAATGCTGTTTCTCACTGCCTCCTGGAACCCTTTCAAATGCCCCAGACAATTTGGCCCTCTCTGCTTTCCTGCGGACTCCATCCTCAAAAGCACCTGTTTTCGCTTTCGGCAGCCTCCGGAGCAAAAAAGACAAACGTCCAGCTTTTGCTGCCACAGCAAAGGTGCCAGCGGGGAAAAGTAATGCTGGTTCTCACTGCCTCCTGGAAACACTTTCAAATGCCCCTGACAATTTGGCCCTCTCTGCTTTCCTGCGGACTCCATCCTCAAAAGCACCTGTTTTCGCTTTCGGCAGCCTCCGGAGCAAAAAAGACAAACGTCCAGCTTTTGCTGCCACAGCAAAGGTGCCAGCGGGGAAAAGTAATGCTGGTTCTCACTGCCTCCTGGAACCCTTTCAAATGCCCCTGACAATTTGGCCCTCTCTGCTTTCCTGCGGACTCCATCCTCAAAAGCACCCTGTTTTCGCTTTCGGCAGCCTCCGGAGCAAAAAAGACAAACGTCCAGCTTTTGCTGCCACAGCAAAGGTGCCAGCGGGGAAAAGTAATGCTGGTTCTCACTGCCTCCTGGAACCCTTTCAAATGCCCCCAGACAATTTGGCCCTCTCTGCTTTCCTGCGGACTCCATCCTCAAAAGCACCTGTTTTCGCTTTCGGCAGCCTCCGGAGCAAAAAAGACAAACGTCCAGCTTTTGCTGCCACAGCAAAGGTGCCAGCGGGGAAAAGTAATGCTGGTTCTCACTGCCTCCTGGAACCCTTTCAAATGCCACAGACAATTTGGCCCTCTCTGCTTTCCTGCGGACTCCATCCTCAAAAGCACCTGTTTCGCTTTCGGCAGCCTCCGGAGCAAAAAGACAAACGTCCAGCTTTTGCTGCCACAGCAAAGGTGCCAGCGGGGAAAAGTAATGCTGGTTCTCACTGCCTCCTGGAACCCTTTCAAATGCCCCTGACAATTTGGCCCTCTCTGCTTTCCTGCGGACTCCATCCTCAAAAGCACCTGTTTTCGCTTTCGGCAGCCTCCGGAGCAAAAAAGACAAACGTCCAGCTTTTGCTGCCACAGCAAAGTGCCAGCGGGGAAAAGTAATGCTGGTTCTCACTGCCTCCTGGAACCCTTTCAAATGCCACAGACATTTGGCCCTCTCTGCTTTCCTGCGGACTCCATCCTCAAAAGCACCTGTTTTCGCTTTCGGCAGCCTCCGGAGCAAAAAAGACAAACGTCCAGCTTTTGCTGCCACAGCAAAGGTGCCAGCGGGGAAAAGTAATGCTGGTTCTCACTGCCTCCTGGAACCCTTTCAAATGCCACAGACAATTTGGCCCTCTCTGCTTTCCTGCGGACTCCATCCTCAAAAGCACCTGTTTTCGCTTTCGGCAGCCTCCGGAGCAAAAAAGACAAACGTCCAGCTTTTGCTGCCACAACAAAGGTGCCAGCGGGGAAAAGTAATGCTGGTTCTCACTGCCTCCTGGAACCCTTTCAAATGCCACAGACAATTTGGCCCTCTCTGCTTTCCTGCGGACTCCATCCTCAAAAGCACCTGTTTTTCGCTTTCGGCAGCCTCCGGAGCAAAAAAGACAAACGTCCAGCTTTTGCTGCCACAGCAAAGTGCCAGCGGGGAAAAGTAATGCTGGTTCTCACTGCCTCCTGGAACCTCTTCAAATGCCACAGACAATTTGGCCCTCTCTGCTTTCCTGCGGACTCCATCCTCAAAAGCACCTGTTTTCGCTTTCGGCAGCCTCCGGAGCAAAAAAGACAAACGTCCAGCTTTTGCTGCCACAGCAAAGGTGCCAGCGGGGAAAAGTAATGCTGTTTCTCACTGCCTCCTGGAACCCTTTCAAATGCCCCAGACAATTTGGCCCTCTCTGCTTTCCTGCGGACTCCATCCTCAAAAGCACCTGTTTTCGCTTTCGGCAGCCTCCGGAGCAAAAAAGACAAACGTCCAGCTTTTGCTGCCACAGCAAAGGTGCCCAGCGGGGAAAAGTAATGCTGGTTCTCACTGCCTCCTGGAACACTTTTCAAATGCCCCTGACAATTTGGCCCTCTCTGCTTTCCTGCGGACTCCATCCTCAAAAGCACCTGTTTTCGCTTTCGGCAGCCTCCGGAGCAAAAAAGACAAACGTCCAGCTTTTGCTGCCACAGCAAAGGTGCCAGCGGGGAAAAGTAATGCTGGTTCTCACTGCCTCCTGGAACCCTTTCCAAATGCCACAGACAATTTGGCCCTCTCTGCTTTCCTGCGGACTCCATCCTCAAAAGCCCCTGTTTTCGCTTTCGGCAGCCTCCGGAGCAAAAAAAGACAAACGTCCAGCTTTGCTGCCACAGCAAAGGTGCCAGCGGGGAAAAGTAATGCTGGTTCTCACTGCCTCCTGGAACCCTTTCAAATGCCCCAGACAATTTGGCCCTCTCTGCTTTCCTGAGGACTCCATCCTCAAAAGCACCTGTTTTCGCTTTCGGCAGCCTCCGGAGCAAAAAAGACAAACGTCCAGCTTTTGCTGCCACAGCAAAGGTGCAGCGGGGAAAAGTAATGCTGGTTCTCACTGCCTCCTGGAACCTCTTCAAATGCCCCAGACAATTTGGCCCTCTCTGCTTTCCTGCGGACTCCATCCTCAAAAAGCACCTGTTTTCGCTTTCGGCAAACTCCGGAGCAAAAAAGACAAACGTCCAGCTTTTGCTGCCACAGCAAAGGTGCCAGCGGGGAAAAGTAATGCTGGTTCTCACTGCCTCCTGGAACCCTTTCAAATGCCCCAGACAATTTGGCCCTCTCTGCTTTCCTGCGGACTCCCATCCTCAAAAGCACCTGTTTTCGCTTTCGGCAGCCTCCGGAGCAAAAAAGACAAACGTCCAGCTTTTGCTGCCACAGCAAAGGTGCCAGCGGGGAAAAGTAATGCTGGTTCTCACTGCCTCCTGGAACCCTTTCAAATGCCACAGACAATTTGGCCCCTCTGCTTTCCTGCGGACTCCATCCTCAAAAGCACCTGTTTTCGCTTTCGGCAAACTCCGGAGCAAAAAAGACAAACGTCCAGCTTTTGCTGCCACAGCAAAGGTGCCAGCGGGGAAAAGTAATGCTGTTTCTCACTGCCTCCTGGAACCCTTTCAAATGCCCCAGACAATTTGGCCCCTCTCTGCTTTCCTGCGGACTCCATCCTCAAAAGCACCTGTTTTCGCTTTCGGCAGCCTCCGGAGCAAAAAAGACAAACGTCCAGCTTTTGCTGCCACAGCAAAGGTGCCAGCGGGGAAAAGTAATGCTGGTTCTCACTGCCTCCTGGAACCCTTTCAAATGCCCCTGACAATTTGGCCCTCTCTGCTTTCCTGCGGACTCCATCCTCAAAAGCACCTGTTTTCGCTTTCGGCAGCCTCCGGAGCAAAAAAGACAAACGTCCAGCTTTTGCTGCCACAGCAAAGGTGCCAGCGGGGAAAGTAATGCTGGTTCTCACTGCCTCCTGGAACCCTTTCAAATGCCCCTGACAATTTGGCCCTCTCTGCTTTCCTGCGGACTCCATCCTCAAAAGCACCTGTTTTCGCTTTCGGCAGCCTCCGGAGCAAAAAAGACAAACGTCCAGCTTTTGCTGCCACAGCAAAGGTGCCAGCGGGGAAAAGTATGCTGGTTCTCACTGCCTCCTGGAACCCTTTCAAATGCCACAGACAATTTGGCCCCTCTCTGCTTTCCTGCGGACTCCATCCTCAAAAGCACCTGTTTTCGCTTTCGGCAGCCTCCGGAGCAAAAAAGACAAACGTCCAGCTTTTGCTGCCACAGCAAAGGTGCCAGCGGGGAAAAGTAATGCTGGTTCTCACTGCCTCCTGGAACCCTTTCAAATGCCACAGACAATTTGGCCCTCTCTGCTTTCCTGCGGACTCCATCCTCAAAAGCACCTGTTTTCGCTTTCGGCAGCCTCCGGAGCAAAAAAGACAAACGTCCAGCTTTTGCTGCCACAGCAAAGGTGCCAGCGGGGAAAAGTAATGCTGGTTCTCACTGCCTCCTGGAACACTTTCAAATGCCCCTGACAATTTGGCCCTCTCTGCTTTCCTGCGGACTCCATCCTCAAAAGCACCTGTTTTCGCTTTCGGCAGCCTCCGGAGCAAAAAGACAAACGTCCAGCTTTTGCTGCCACAGCAAAGGTGCCAGCGGGGAAAAGTAATGCTGGTTCTCACTGCCTCCTGGAACCCTTTCAAATGCCACAGACAATTTGGCCCTCTCTGCTTTCCTGCGGACTCCATCCTCAAAAGCACCTGTTTTCGCTTTCGGCAGCCTCCGGAGCAAAAAAGACAAACGTCCAGCTTTTGCTGCCACAGCAAAGGTGCCAGCGGGGAAAAGTAATGCTGGTTCTCACTGCCTCCTGGAACCCTTTCAAATGCCACAGACAATTTGGCCCTCTCTGCTTTCCTGCGGACTCCATCCTCAAAAGCACCTGTTTTCGCTTTCGGCAGCCTCCGGAGCAAAAAAGACAAACGTCCAGCTTTGCTGCCACAACAAAGGTGCCAGCGGGAAAAGTAATGCTGGTTCTCACTGCCTCCTGGAACCCTTTCAAATGCCACAGGACAATTTGGCCCTCTCTGCTTTCCTGCGGACTCCATCCTCAAAAGCACCTGTTTTCGCTTTCGGCAGCCTCCGGAGCAAAAAAGACAAACGTCCAGCTTTTTGCTGCCACAGCAAAGGTGCCAGCGGGGAAAAGTGATGCTGGTTCTCACTGCCTCCTGGAACCCTTTCAAATGCCCCAGACAATTTGGCCCTCTCTGCTTTCCTGCGGACTCCATCCTCAAAGCACCTGTTTTCGCTTTCGGCAGCCTCCGGAGCAAAAAAGACAAACGTCCAGCTTTTGCTGCCACAACAAAGCTGCCAGCGGGGAAAAGTAATGCTGGTTTCTCAGTGCCTCCTGGAACCCTTTCAAATGCCCCAGACAATTTGGCCCTCTCTGCTTTCCTGCGGACTCCATCCTCAAAAGCACCTGTTTTCGCTTTCGGCAAACTCCGGAGCAAAAAAAGACAAACGTCCAGCTTTTGCTGCCACAGCAAAGGTGCCAGCGGGGAAAAGTAATGCTGGTTCTCACTGCCTCCTGGAACCCTTTCAATGCCACAGACAATTTGGCCCTCTCTGCTTTCCTGCGGACTCCATCCTCAAATCGCCTTTTTTCACTTTCGGCGCCCTCCGGTGGTAAAAAGACAAACGTCCAGCTTTTTGCTGCCACAGCAAAGGTGCCAGCGGGGGAAAAGTAATGCTGGTTCTCACTGCCTCCTGGAACCCTTTCAAATGCCACAGACAATTTGGCCCTCTCTGCTTTCCTGCGGACTCCATCCTCGAAAGCACCTGTTTTCCGCTTTCGGCAGCCTCCGGAGCAAAAAAAGACAAAACGTCCAGCTTTTGCTGCCACAGCAAAGGTGCCAGCGGGGAAAAGTAATGCTGGTTCTCACTGCCTCCTGGAAACCCTTTCAAATGCCACAGACAATTTGGCCCTCTCTGCTTTCCTGCGGACTCCATCTTCAAAAGCACCTGTTTTCGCTTTCGGCAGCCTCCGGAGCAAAAAGACAAACGTCCAGCTTTTGCTGCCACAACAAAGGTGCCAGCGGGGAAAAGTAATGCTGGTTCTCACTGCCTCCTGGAACCCTTTCAAATGCCCCAGACAATTTGGCCCTCTCTGCTTTCCTGCGGACTCCATCCTCAAAGCACCTGTTTTCGCTTTCGGCAACCTCCGGAGCAAAAAAAGACAAACGTCCAGCTTTTGCTGCCACAGCAAAGGTGCCAGCGGGGAAAAGTAATGCTGGTTCTCACTGCCTCCTGGAACCCTTTCAAATGCCACAGACAATTTGGCCCTCTCTGCTTTCCTGCGGACTCCATCCTCAAAAGCACCTGTTTTTGCTTTCGGCAGCCTCCGGAGCAAAAAAGACAAACGTCCAGCTTTTGCTGCCACAGCAAAGGTGCCAGCAGGGAAAGTAATGCTGGTTCTCACTGCCTCCTGGAACCTCTTCAAATGCCCCAGACAATTTGGCCCTCTCTGCTTTCCTGCGGACTCCATCCTCAAAAAGCACCTGTTTTCGCTTTCGGCAGCCTCCGGAGCAAAAAAGACAAACGTCCAGCTTTTGCTGCCACAGCAAAGAGCCAGCGGGGAAAAAGTAATGCTGGTTCTCACTGCCTCCTGGAACCCTTTCAAATGCCCCAGACAATTTGGCCCTCTCTGCTTTCCTGCGGACTCCATCCTCAAAAGCACCTGTTTTCGCTTTCGGCAGCCTCCGGAGCAAAAAAGACAAACGTCCAGCTTTTTGCTGCCACAGCAAACGTGCCAGCGGGGAAAAGTAATGCTGGTTCTCACTGCCTCCTGGAACCCTCTTCAAATGCCCCAGACAATTTGGCCCTCTCTGCTTTCCTGCGGACTCCATCCTCAAAAGCACCTGTTTTCGCTTTCGGCAGCCTCCGGAGCAAAAAAGACAAACGTCCAGCTTTTGCTGCCACAGCAAAGGTGCCAGCGGGGAAAAGTATGCTGGTTCTCACTGCCTCCTGGAACCCTTTCAAATGCCACAGACAATTTGGCCCTCTCTGCTTTCCTGCGGACTCCATCCTCAAAAGCACCTGTTTTCGCTTTCGGCAGCCTCCGGAGCAAAAAAGACAAACGTCCAGCTTTTGCTGCCACAGCAAAGGTGCCAGCGGGAAAAGTAATGCTGGTTCTCACTGCCTCCTGGAACCCTTTCAAATGCCACAGACAATTTGGCCCCTCTCTGCTTTCCTGCGGACTCCATCCTCAAAAGCACCTGTTTTCGCTTTCGGCAGCCTCCGGAGCAAAAAAGACAAACGTCCAGCTTTTGCTGCCACAGCAAAGGTGCCAGCGGGGAAAAGTAATGCTGGTTCTCACTGCCTCCTGGAACCCTTTCAAATGCCCCAGACAATTTGGCCCTCTCTGCTTTCCTGCGGACTCCATCCTCAAAAGCACCTGTTTTCGCTTTCGGCAGCCTCCGGAGCAAAAAAGACAAACGTCCAGCTTTTGCTGCCACAGCAAAAGGTGCCAGCGGGGAAAAGTAATGCTGGTTCTCACTGCCTCCTGGAACCTCTTCAAATGCCCCAGACAATTTGGCCCTCTCTGCTTTCCCTGCGGACTCCATCCTCAAAAGCACCTGTTTTCGCTTTCGGCAAACTCCGGAGCAAAAAAGACAAACGTCCAGCTTTTGCTGCCACAGCAAAGGTGCCAGCGGGGAAAAGTAATGCTGGTTCTCACTGCCTCCTGGAACCCTTTCAAATGCCACAGACAATTTGGCCCTCTCTGCTTTCCTGCGGACTCCATCCTCAAAAGCACCTGTTTTCGCTTTCGGCAAACTCCGGAGCAAAAAAGACAAACGTCCAGCTTTTGCTGCCACAGCAAAGGTGCCAGCGGGGAAAAGTAATGCTGTTTCTCACTGCCTCCTGGAACCCTTTCAATGCCCCAGACAATTTGGCCCTCTCTGCTTTCCTGCGGACTCCATCCTCAAAAGCACCTGTTTTCGCTTTCGGCAGCCTCCGGAGCAAAAAAGACAAACGTCCAGCTTTTGCTGCCACAGCAAAGGTGCCAGCGGGGAAAAGTAATGCTGGTTCTCACTGCCTCCTGGAACCTCTTCAAATGCCCCAGACAATTTGGCCCTCTCTGCTTTCCTGCGGACTCATCCTCAAAAGCACCTGTTTTCGCTTTCGGCAGCCTCCGGAGCAAAAAGACAAACGTCCAGCTTTTGCTGCCACAGCAAAGGAGCCAGCGGGGAAAAGTAATGCTGGTTCTCACTGCCTCCTGGAACCCTTTCAAATGCCACAGACAATTTGGCCCTCTCTGCTTTCCTGCGGACTCCATCCTCAAAAGCACCTGTTTTCGCTTTCGGCAAACTCCGGAGCAAAAAGACAAACGTCCAGCTTTTGCTGCCACAGCAAAGGTGCCAGCGGGGAAAAGTAATACTGGTTCTCACTGCCTCCTGGAACCCTTTCAAATGCCCCAGACAATTTGGCCCTCTCTGCTTTCCTGCGGACTCCATCCTCAAAAGCACCTGTTTTCGCTTTCGGCAGCCTCCGGAGCAAAAAAGACAAACGTCCAGCTTTTGCTGCACAGCAAAGGTGCCAGCGGGGAAAGTAATGCTGGTTCTCACTGCCTCCTGGAACCCTTTCAAATGCCACAGACAATTTGGCCCTCTCTTCTTTCCTGCGGACTCCATCCTCAAAAGCACCTGTTTTCGCTTTCGGCAGCCTCCGGAGCAAAAAAGACAAACATCCAGCTTTTGCTGCCACAGCAAAGGTGCCAGCGGGGAAAAGTAATGCTGGTTCTCACTGCCTCCTGGAACCCTTTCAAATGCCACAGACAATTTGGCCCTCTCTGCTTTCCTGCGGACTCCATCCTCAAAAGCACCTGTTTTCGCTTTCGGCAGCCTCCGGAGCAAAAAAGACAAACGTCCAGCTTTTGCTGCCACAGCAAAGGTGCCAGCGGGGAAAAGTAATGCTGGTTCTCACTGCCTCCTGGAACACTTTCAAATGCCCCTGACAATTTGGCCCTCTCTGCTTTCCTGCGGACTCCATCCTCAAAAGCACCTGTTTTCGCTTTCGGCAGCCTCCGGAGCAAAAAAGACAAACGTCCAGCTTTTGCTGCCACAGCAAAGGTGCCAGCGGGGAAAAGTAATGCTGGTTCTCACTGCCTCCTGGAACCCTTTCAAATGCCCCAGTCAATTTGGCCCTCTCTGCTTTCCTGCGGACTCCATCCTCAAAAGCACCTTTTTTCGCTTTGGGCAGCCTCCGGAGCAAAAAAGACAAACGTCCAGCTTTTGCTGCCACAGCAAAGGTGCCAGCGGGGAAAAGTAATGCTGGTTCTCACTGCCTCCTGGAACACTTTCAAATGCCCCTGACAATTTGGCCCTCTCTGCTTTCCTGCGGACTCCATCCTCAAAAGCACCTGTTTTCGCTTTCGGCAGCCTCCGGAGCAAAAAAGACAAACGTCCAGCTTTTGCTGCCACAGCAAAGGTGCCAGCGGGGAAAAGTAATGCTGGTTCTCACTGCCTCCTGGAACCCTTTCAAATGCCACAGACAATTTGGCCCTCTCTGCTTTCCTGCGGACTCCATCCTCAAAAGCACCTGTTTTCGCTTTCGGCAGCCTCCGGAGCAAAAAAGACAAACGTCCAGCTTTTGCTGCCACAGCAAAGGTGCCAGCGGGGAAAAGTAATGCTGGTTCTCACTGCCTCCTGGAACCCTTTCAAATGCCCCAGACAATTTGGCCCTCTCTGCTTTCCTGCGGACTCCATCCTCAAAAGCACCTGTTTTCGCTTTCGGCAGCCTCCGGAGCAAAAAAGACAAACGTCCAGCTTTTGCTGCCACAGCAAAGGTGCCAGCGGGGAAAAGTAATGCTGGTTCTCACTGCCTCCTGGAACACTTTCAAATGCCCCTGACAATTTGGCCCTCTCTGCTTTCCTGCGGACTCCATCCTCAAAAGCACCTGTTTTCGCTTTCGGCAGCCTCCGGAGCAAAAAAGACAAACGTCCAGCTTTTGCTGCCACAGCAAAGGTGCCAGCGGGGAAAAGTAATGCTGGTTCTCACTGCCTCCTGGAACCCTTTCAAATGCCACAGACAATTTGGCCCTCTCTGCTTTCCTGCGGACTCCATCCTCAAAAGCACCTGTTTTCGCTTTCGGCAGCCTCCGGAGCAAAAAAGACAAACGTCCAGCTTTTGCTGCCACAGCAAAGGTGCCAGCGGGGAAAAGTAATGCTGGTTCTCACTGCCTCCTGGAACACTTTCAAATGCCCCTGACAATTTGGCCCTCTCTGCTTTCCTGCGGACTCCATCCTCAAAAGCACCTGTTTTCGCTTTCGGCAGCCTCCGGAGCAAAAAAGACAAACGTCCAGCTTTTGCTGCCACAGCAAAGGTGCCAGCGGGGAAAAGTAATGCTGGTTCTCACTGCCTCCTGGAACCCTTTCAAATGCCACAGACAATTTGGCCCTCTCTGCTTTCCTGCGGACTCCATCCTCAAAAGCACCTGTTTTCGCTTTCGGCAGCCTCCGGAGCAAAAAAGACAAACGTCCAGCTTTTGCTGCCACAGCAAAGGTGCCAGCGGGGAAAAGTGATGCTGGTTCTCAGTGCCTCCTGGAACCCTTTCAAATGCCCCAGACAATTTGGCCCTCTCTGCTTTCCTGCGGACTCCATCCTCAAAAGCACCCTGTTTTCGCTTTCGGCAGCCTCCGGAGCAAAAAAGACAAACGTCCAGCTTTTGCTGCCACAACAAAGCTGCCAGCGGGGAAAAGTAATGCTGGTTCTCAGTGCCTCCTGGAACCCTTTCAAATGCCCCAGACAATTTGGCCCTCTCTGCTTTCCTGCGGACTCCATCCTCAAAAGCACCTGTTTTCGCTTTCGGCAGCCTCCGGAGCAAAAAAGACAAACGTCCAGCTTTTGCTGCCAGAGCAAAGGTGCCAGCGGGGAAAAGTAATGCTGGTTCTCACTGCCTCCTGGAACCCTTTCAAATGCCACAGACAATTTGGCCCTCTCTGCTTTCCTGCGGACTCCATCCTCAAAAGCACCTGTTTTCGCTTTCGGCAGCCTCCGGAGCAAAAAAGACAAACGTCCAGCTTTGCTGCCACAACAAAGGTGCCAGCGGGAAAAGTAATGCTGGTTCTCACTGCCTCCTGGAACCCTTTCAAATGCCCCAGACAATTTGGCCCTCTCTGCTTTCCTGCGGACTCCATCCTCAAAAGCACCTGTTTTCGCTTTCGGCAACCTCCGGAGCAAAAAAGACAAACGTCCAGCTTTTGCTGCCACAGCAAAGGTGCCAGCGGGAAAAGTAATGCTGGTTCTCACTGCCTCCTGGAACCCTTTCAAATGCCACAGACAATTTGGCCCTCTCTGCTTTCCTGCGGACTCCATCCTCAAAAGCACCTGTTTTTGCTTTCGGCAGCCTCCGGAGCAAAAAAGACAAACGTCCAGCTTTTGCTGCCACAGCAAAGGTGCCAGCAGGGAAAAGTAATGCTGGTTCTCACTGCCTCCTGGAACCTCTTCAAATGCCCCAGACAATTTGGCCTCTCTGCTTTCCTGCGGACTCCATCCTCAAAAGCACCTGTTTTCGCTTTTGGCAACCCCTCCGGAGCAAAAAAGACAAACGTCCAGCTTTTGCTGCCACAGCAAAGGTGCCAGCGGGGAAAAGTAATGCTGGTTCTCACTGCCTCCTGGAACCTCTTCAAATGCCCCAGACAATTTGGCCCTCTCTGCCTTTCCTGCGGACTCCATCCTCAAAAGCACCTGTTTTCGCTTTCGGCAGCCTCCGGAGCAAAAAAGACAAACGTCCAGCTTTTGCTGCCACAGCAAAGGTGCCAGCGGGGAAAAGTAATGCTGGTTCTCACTGCCTCCTGGAACCCTTTCAAATGCCACAGACAATTTGGCCCTCTCTGCTTTTCCTGCGGACTCCATCCTCAAAAAGCACCTGTTTTCGCTTTCGGCAACCTCCGGAGCAAAAAAGACAAACGTCCAGCTTTTGCTGCCACAGCAAAGGTGCCAGCGGGGAAAAGTAATGCTGGTTCTCACTGCCTCCTGGAACCCTTTCAAATGCCCCTGACAATTTGGCCCTCTCTGCTTTCCTGCGGACTCCATCCTCAAAAGCACCTGTTTTCGCTTTCGGCAGCCTCCGGAGCAAAAAAGACAAACGTCCAGCTTTTGCTGCCACAGCAAAGGAGCCAGCGGGGAAAAGTAATGCTGGTTCTCACTTGCCTCCTGGAACCCTTTCAAATGCCACAGACAATTTGGCCCTCTCTGCTTTCCTGCGGACTCCATCCTCAAAAGCACCTGTTTTCGCTTTCGGCAGCCTCCGGAGCAAAAAAGACAAACGTCCAGCTTTTGCTGCCACAGCAAAGGTGCCAGCGGGGAAAGTAATGCTGGTTCTCACTGCCTCCTGGAACCTCTTCAAATGCCCCAGACAATTTGGCCCTCTCTGCTTTCCTGCGGACTCCATCCTCAAAAGCACCTGTTTTCGCTTTCGGCAGCCTCCGGAGCAAAAAAGACAAACGTCCAGCTTTTGCTGCCACAGCAAAGGTGCCAGCGGGGAAAAGTAATGCTGGTTCTCACTGCCTCCTGGAACCCTTTCAAATGCCACAGACAATTTGGCCCTCTCTGCTTTCCTGCGGACTCCATCCTCAAAAGCACCTGTTTTCGCTTTCGGCAGCCTCCGGAGCAAAAAAGACAAACGTCCAGCTTTTGCTGCCACAGCAAAGGTGCCAGCGGGGAAAAGTAATGCTGGTTCTCACTGCCTCCTGGAACACTTTCAAATGCCCCTGACAATTTGGCCCTCTCTGCCTTTCCTGCGGACTCCATCCTCAAAAGCACCTGTTTTCGCTTTCGGCAGCCTCCGGAGCAAAAAAGACAAACGTCCAGCTTTTGCTGCCACAGCAAAGGTGCCAGCGGGGAAAAGTAATGCTGGTTCTCACTGCCTCCTGGAACCCTTTCAAATGCCACAGACAATTTGGCCCTCTCTGCTTTCCTGCGGACTCCATCCTCAAAAGCACCTGTTTTCGCTTTCGGCAGCCTCCGGAGCAAAAAAGACAAACGTCCAGCTTTTGCTGCCACAGCAAAGGTGCCAGCGGGGAAAAGTAATGCTGGTTCTCACTGCCTCCTGGAACCATTTCAAATGCCCCAGACAATTTGGCCCTCTCTGCTTTCCTGAGGACTCCATCCTCAAAAGCACCTGTTTTCGCTTTCGGCAGCCTCCGGAGCAAAAAAGACAAACGTCCAGCTTTTGCTGCCACAGCAAAGGTGCCAGCGGGGAAAAGTAATGCTGGTTCTCACTGCCTCCTGGAACCTCTTCAAATGCCCCAGACAATTTGGCCCTCTCTGCTTTCCTGCGGACTCCATCCTCAAAAGCACCTGTTTTCGCTTTCGGCAGCCTCCGGAGCAAAAAAGACAAACGTCCAGCTTTTGCTGCCACAGCAAAGGTGCCAGCGGGGAAAAGTAATGCTGGTTCTCACTGCCTCCTGGAACCCTTTCAAATGCCCCAGTCAATTTGGCCCTCTCTGCTTTCCTGCGGACTCCATCCTCAAAAGCACCTTTTTTTCGCTTTGGGCAGCCTCCGGAGCAAAAAAGACAAACGTCCAGCTTTTGCTGCCACAGCAAAGGTGCCAGCGGGGAAAAGTAATGCTGGTTCTCACTGCCTCCTGGAACACTTTCAAATGCCCCTGACAATTTGGCCCTCTCTGCTTTCCTGCGGACTCCATCCTCAAAAGCACCTGTTTTCGCTTTCGGCAGCCTCCGGAGCAAAAAAGACAAACGTCCAGCTTTTGCTGCCACAGCAAAGGTGCCAGCGGGGAAAAGTAATGCTGGTTCTCACTGCCTCCTGGAACCCTTTCAAATGCCACAGACAATTTGGCCCTCTCTGCTTTCCTGCGGACTCCATCCTCAAAAGCACCTGTTTTCGCTTTCGGCAGCCTCCGGAGCAAAAAAGACAAACGTCCAGCTTTTGCTGCCACAGCAAAGGTGCCAGCGGGGAAAAGTAATGCTGGTTCTCACTGCCTCCTGGAACCCTTTCAAATGCCCCAGACAATTTGGCCCTCTCTGCTTTCCTGCGGACTCCATCCTCAAAAGCACCTGTTTTCGCTTTCGGCAGCCTCCGGAGCAAAAAAGACAAACGTCCAGCTTTTGCTGCCACAGCAAAGGTGCCAGCGGGGAAAAGTAATGCTGGTTCTCACTGCCTCCTGGAACACTTTCAAATGCCCCTGACAATTTGGCCCTCTCTGCTTTCCTGCGGACTCCATCCTCAAAAGCACCTGTTTTCGCTTTCGGCAGCCTCCGGAGCAAAAAAGACAAACGTCCAGCTTTTGCTGCCACAGCAAAGGTGCCAGCGGGGAAAAGTAATGCTGGTTCTCACTGCCTCCTGGAACCCTTTCAAATGCCACAGACAATTTGGCCCTCTCTGCTTTCCTGCGGACTCCATCCTCAAAAGCACCTGTTTTCGCTTTCGGCAGCCTCCGGAGCAAAAAAGACAAACGTGCCACAGCAAAGGTGCCAGCGGGGAAAAGTAATGCTGGTTCTCACTGCCTCCTGGAACACTTTCAAATGCCCCTGACAATTTGGCCCTCTCTGCTTTCCTGCGGACTCCATCCTCAAAAGCACCTGTTTTCGCTTTCGGCAGCCTCCGGAGCAAAAAAGACAAACGTCCAGCTTTTGCTGCCACAGCAAAGGTGCCAGCGGGGAAAAGTAATGCTGGTTCTCACTGCCTCCTGGAACCCTTTCAAATGCCACAGACAAATTTGGCCCTCTCTGCTTTCCTGCGGACTCCATCCTCAAAAGCACCTGTTTTCGCTTTCGGCAGCCTCCGGAGCAAAAAAGACAAACGTCCAGCTTTTGCTGCCACAACAAAGGTGCCAGCGGGGAAAAGTAATGCTGGTTCTCACTGCCTCCTGGAACCCTTTCAAATGCCACAGACAATTTGGCCCTCTCTGCTTTCCTGCGGACTCCATCCTCAAAAGCACCTGTTTTCGCTTTCGGCAGCCTCCGGAGCAAAAAAGACAAACGTCCAGCTTTTGCTGCCACAGCAAAGGTGCCAGCGGGGAAAAGTGATGCTGGTTCTCAGTGCCTCCTGGAACCCTTTCAAATGCCCCAGACAATTTGGCCCTCTCTGCTTTCCTGCGGACTCCATCCTCAAAAGCACCTGTTTTCGCTTTCGGCAGCCTCCGGAGCAAAAAAGACAAACGTCCAGCTTTTGCTGCCACAACAAAGCTGCCAGCGGGGAAAAGTAATGCTGGTTCTCAGTGCCTCCTGGAACCCTTTCAAATGCCCCAGACAATTTGGCCCTCTCTGCTTTCCTGCGGACTCCATCCTCAAAAGCACCTGTTTTCGCTTTCGGCAGCCTCCGGAGCAAAAAAGACAAACGTCCAGCTTTTGCTGCCACAGCAAAGGTGCCAGCGGGGAAAAGTAATGCTGGTTCTCACTGCCTCCTGGAACCCTTTCAAATGCCACAGACAATTTGGCCCTCTCTGCTTTCCTGCGGACTCCATCCTCAAAAGCACCTGTTTTCGCTTTCGGCAGCCTCCGGAGCAAAAAAGACAAACGTCCAGCTTTTGCTGCCACAACAAAGGTGCCAGCGGGGAAAAGTAATGCTGGTTCTCACTGCCTCCTGGAACCCTTTCAAATGCCCCAGACAATTTGGCCCTCTCTGCTTTCCTGCGGACTCCATCCTCAAAAGCACCTGTTTTCGCTTTCGGCAACCTCCGAGCAAAAAAGACAAACGTCCAGCTTTTGCTGCCACAGCAAAGGTGCCAGCGGGGAAAAGTAATGCTGGTTCTCACTGCCTCCTGGAACCCTTTCAAATGCCACAGACAATTTGGCCCTCTCTGCTTTCCTGCGGACTCCATCCTCAAAAGCACCTGTTTTTGCTTTCGGCAGCCTCCGGAGCAAAAAAGACAAACGTCCAGCTTTTGCTGCACAGCAAAGGTGCCAGCAGGGAAAAGTAATGCTGGTTCTCACTGCCTCCTGGAACCTCTTCAAATGCCCCAGACAATTTGGCCCTCTCTGCTTTCCTGCGGACTCCATCCTCAAAAGCACCTGTTTTTCGCTTTTGGCAACCTCCGGAGCAAAAAAGACAAACGTCCAGCTTTGCTGCCCAGCAAAGGTGCCAGCGGGGAAAAGTAATGCTGGTCTCACTGCCTCCTGGAACCTCTTCAAATGCCCCAGACAATTTGGCCCTCTCTGCTTTCCTGCGGACTCCATCCTCAAAAGCACCTGTTTTCGCTTTCGGCAGCCTCCGGAGCAAAAAAGACAAACGTCCAGCTTTTGCTGCCACAGCAAAGGTGCCAGCGGGGAAAAGTAATGCTGGTTCTCACTGCCTCCTGGAACCCTTTCAAATGCCACAGACAATTTGGCCCTCTCTGCTTTCCTGCGGACTCCATCCTCAAAAGCACCTGTTTTCGCTTTCGGCAACCTCCGGAGCAAAAAAGACAAACGTCCAGCTTTTGCTGCCACAGCAAAGGTGCCAGCGGGGAAAAGTAATGCTGGTTCTCACTGCCTCCTGGAACCCTTTCAAATGCCCCTGACAATTTGGCCCTCTCTGCTTTCCTGCGGACTCCATCCTCAAAAGCACCTGTTTTCGCTTTCGGCAGCCTCCGGAGCAAAAAAGACAAACGTCCAGCTTTTGCTGCCACAGCAAAGGAGCCAGCGGGGAAAAGTAATGCTGGTTCTCACTTGCCTCCTGGAACCCTTTCAAATGCCACAGACAATTTGGCCCTCTCTGCTTTCCTGCGGACTCCATCCTCAAAAGCACCTGTTTTCGCTTTCGGCAGCCTCCGGAGCAAAAAAGACAAACGTCCAGCTTTTGCTGCCACAGCAAAGGTGCCAGCGGGGAAAAGTAATGCTGGTTCTCACTGCCTCCTGGAACCTCTTCAAATGCCCCAGACAATTTGGCCCTCTCTGCTTTCCTGCGGACTCCATCCTCAAAAGCACCTGTTTTCGCTTTCGGCAGCCTCCGGAGCAAAAAAGACAAACGTCCAGCTTTTGCTGCCACAGCAAAGGTGCCAGCGGGGAAAAGTAATGCTGGTTCTCACTGCCTCCTGGAACCCTTTCAAATGCCACAGACAATTTGGCCCTCTCTGCTTTCCTGCGGACTCCATCCTCAAAAGCACCTGTTTTCGCTTTCGGCAGCCTCCGGAGCAAAAAAGACAAACGTCCAGCTTTTGCTGCCACAGCAAAGGTGCCAGCGGGGAAAAGTAATGCTGGTTCTCACTGCCTCCTGGAACACTTTCAAATGCCCCTGACAATTTGGCCCTCTCTGCTTTCCTGCGGACTCCATCCTCAAAAGCACCTGTTTTCGCTTTCGGCAGCCTCCGGAGCAAAAAAGACAAACGTCCAGCTTTTGCTGCCACAGCAAAGGTGCCAGCGGGGAAAAGTAATGCTGGTTCTCACTGCCTCCTGGAACCCTTTCAAATGCCACAGACAATTTGGCCCTCTCTGCTTTCCTGCGGACTCCATCCTCAAAAGCACCTGTTTTCGCTTTCGGCAGCCTCCGGAGCAAAAAAGACAAACGTCCAGCTTTTGCTGCCACAGCAAAGGTGCCAGCGGGGAAAAGTAATGCTGGTTCTCACTGCCTCCTGGAACCATTTCAAATGCCCCAGACAATTTGGCCCTCTCTGCTTTCCTGAGGACTCCATCCTCAAAAGCACCTGTTTTCGCTTTCGGCAGCCTCCGGAGCAAAAAAGACAAACGTCCAGCTTTTGCTGCCACAGCAAAGGTGCCAGCGGGGAAAAGTAATGCTGGTTCTCACTGCCTCCTGGAACCTCTTCAAATGCCCCAGACAATTTGGCCCTCTCTGCTTTCCTGCGGACTCCATCCTCAAAAGCACCTGTTTTCGCTTTCGGCAGCCTCCGGAGCAAAAAAGACAAACGTCCAGCTTTTGCTGCCACAGCAAAGGTGCCAGCGGGGAAAAGTAATGCTGGTTCTCACTGCCTCCTGGAACCCTTTCAAATGCCACAGACAATTTGGCCCTCTCTGCTTTCCTGCGGACTCCATCCTCAAAAGCACCTGTTTTCGCTTTCGGCAGCCTCCGGAGCAAAAAAGACAAACGTCCAGCTTTTGCTGCCACAGCAAAGGTGCCAGCGGGGAAAAGTAATGCTGGTTCTCACTGCCTCCTGGAACCCTTTCAAATGCCACAGACAATTTGGCCCTCTCTGCTTTCCTGCGGACTCCATCCTCAAAAGCACCTGTTTTCGCTTTCGGCAAACTCCGGAGCAAAAAAGACAAACGTCCAGCTTTTGCTGCCACAGCAAAGGTGCCAGCGGGGAAAAGTAATGCTGTTTCTCACTGCCTCCTGGAACCCTTTCAAATGCCCCAGACAATTTGGCCCTCTCTGCTTTCCTGCGGACTCCATCCTCAAAAGCACCTGTTTTCGCTTTCGGCAGCCTCCGGAGCAAAAAAGACAAACGTCCAGCTTTTGCTGCCACAGCAAAGGTGCCAGCGGGGAAAAGTAATGCTGGTTCTCACTGCCTCCTGGAACCTCTTCAAATGCCCCAGACAATTTGGCCCTCTCTGCTTTCCTGCGGACTCCATCCTCAAAAGCACCTGTTTTCGCTTTCGGCAGCCTCCGGAGCAAAAAAGACAAACGTCCAGCTTTTGCTGCCACAGCAAAGGAGCCAGCGGGGAAAAGTAATGCTGGTTCTCACTGCCTCCTGGAACCCTTTCAAATGCCACAGACAATTTGGCCCTCTCTGCTTTCCTGCGGACTCCATCCTCAAAAGCACCTGTTTTCGCTTTCGGCAAACTCCGGAGCAAAAAAGACAAACGTCCAGCTTTTGCTGCCACAGCAAAGGTGCCAGCGGGGAAAAGTAATGCTGGTTCTCACTGCCTCCTGGAACCCTTTCAAATGCCCCAGACAATTTGGCCCTCTCTGCTTTCCTGCGGACTCCATCCTCAAAAGCACCTGTTTTCGCTTTCGGCAGCCTCCGGAGCAAAAAAGACAAACGTCCAGCTTTTGCTGCCACAGCAAAGGTGCCAGCGGGGAAAAGTAATGCTGGTTCTCACTGCCTCCTGGAACCCTTTCAAATGCCACAGACAATTTGGCCCTCTCTTCTTTCCTGCGGACTCCATCCTCAAAAGCACCTGTTTTCGCTTTCGGCAGCCTCCGGAGCAAAAAAGACAAACGTCCAGCTTTTGCTGCCACAGCAAAGGTGCCAGCGGGGAAAAGTAATGCTGGTTCTCACTGCCTCCTGGAACCCTTTCAAATGCCACAGACAATTTGGCCCTCTCTGCTTTCCTGCGGACTCCATCCTCAAAAGCACCTGTTTTCGCTTTCGGCAGCCTCCGGAGCAAAAAAGACAAACGTCCAGCTTTTGCTGCCACAGCAAAGGTGCCAGCGGGGAAAAGTAATGCTGGTTCTCACTGCCTCCTGGAACACTTTCAAATGCCCCTGACAATTTGGCCCTCTCTGCTTTCCTGCGGACTCCATCCTCAAAAGCACCTGTTTTCGCTTTCGGCAGCCTCCGGAGCAAAAAAGACAAACGTCCAGCTTTTGCTGCCACAGCAAAGGTGCCAGCGGGTAAAAGTAATGCTGGTTCTCACTGCCTCCTGGAACACTTTCAAATGCCACAGACAATTTGGCCCTCTCTGCTTTCCTGCGGACTCCATCCTCAAAAGCACCTGTTTTCGCTTTCGGCAGCCTCCGGAGCAAAAAAGACAAACGTCCAGCTTTTGCTGCCACAGCAAAGGTGCCAGCGGGGAAAAGTAATGCTGGTTCTCACTGCCTCCTGGAACACTTTCAAATGCCCCTGACAATTTGGCCCTCTCTGCTTTCCTGCGGACTCCATCCTCAAAAGCACCTGTTTTCGCTTTCGGCAGCCTCCGGAGCAAAAAAGACAAACGTCCAGCTTTTGCTGCCACAGCAAAGGTGCCAGCGGGGAAAAGTAATGCTGGTTCTCACTGCCTCCTGGAACCCTTTCAAATGCCACAGACAATTTGGCCCTCTCTGCTTTCCTGCGGACTCCATCCTCAAAAGCACCTGTTTTCGCTTTCGGCAGCCTCCGGAGCAAAAAAGACAAACGTCCAGCTTTTGCTGCCACAGCAAAGGTGCCAGCGGGGAAAAGTAATGCTGGTTCTCACTGCCTCCTGGAACCCTTTCAAATGCCCCAGACAATTTGGCCCTCTCTGCTTTCCTGCGGACTTCATCCTCAAAAGCACCTGTTTTCGCTTTCGGCAGCCTCCGGAGCAAAAAAGACAAACGTCCAGCTTTTGCTGCCACAGCAAAGGTGCCAGTGGGGAAAAGTAATGCTGGTTCTCACTGCCTCCTGGAACACTTTCAAATGCCCCTGACAATTTGGCCCTCTCTGCTTTCCTGCGGACTCCATCCTCAAAAGCACCTGTTTTCGCTTTCGGCAGCCTCCGGAGCAAAAAAGACAAACGTCCAGCTTTTGCTGCCACAGCAAAGGTGCCAGCGGGGAAAAGTAATGCTGGTTCTCACTGCCTCCTGGAACCCTTTCAAATGCCACAGACAATTTGGCCCTCTCTGCTTTCCTGCGGACTCCATCCTCAAAAGCACCTGTTTTCGCTTTCGGCAGCCTCCGGAGCAAAAAAGACAAACGTCCAGCTTTTGCTGCCACAACAAAGGTGCCAGCGGGGAAAAGTAATGCTGGTTCTCACTGCCTCCTGGAACCCTTTCAAATGCCACAGACAATTTGGCCCTCTCTGCTTTCCTGCGGACTCCATCCTCAAAAGCACCTGTTTTCGCTTTCGGCAGCCTCCGGAGCAAAAAAGACAAACGTCCAGCTTTTGCTGCCACAACAAAGGTGCCAGCGGGGAAAAGTAATGCTGGTTCTCACTGCCTCCTGGAACCCTTTCAAATGCCCCAGACAATTTGGCCCTCCATGCTTTCCTGCGGACTCCATCCTCAAAAGCACCTGTTTTCGCTTTCGGCAGCCTCCGGAGCAAAAAAGACAAACGTCCAGCTTTTGCTGCCACAGCAAAGGTGCCAGCGGGGAAAAGTAATGCTGGTTCTCACTGCCTCCTGGAACCTCTTCAAATGCCCCAGACAATTTGGCCCTCTCTGCTTTCCTGCGGACTCCATCCTCAAAAGCACCTGTTTTCGCTTTCGGCAGCCTCCGGAGCAAAAAAGACAAACGTCCAGCTTTTGCTGCCACAGCAAAGGTGCCAGCGGGGAAAAGTAATGCTGGTTCTCACTGCCTCCTGGAACCCTTTCAAATGCCACAGACAATTTGGCCCTCTCTGCTTTCCTGCGGACTCCATCCTCAAAAGCACCTGTTTTCGCTTTCGGCAGCCTCCGGAGCAAAAAAGACAAACGTCCAGCTTTTGCTGCCACAGCAAAGGTGCCAGCGGGGAAAAGTAATGCTGGTTCTCACTGCCTCCTGGAACACTTTCAAATGCCCCTGACAATTTGGCCCTCTCTGCTTTCCTGCGGACTCCATCCTCAAAAGCACCTGTTTTCGCTTTCGGCAGCCTCCGGAGCAAAAAAGACAAACGTCCAGCTTTTGCTGCCACAGCAAAGGTGCCAGCGGGGAAAAGTAATGCTGGTTCTCACTGCCTCCTGGAACCCTTTCAAATGCCACAGACAATTTGGCCCTCTCTGCTTTCCTGCGGACTCCATCCTCAAAAGCACCTGTTTTCGCTTTCGGCAGCCTCCGGAGCAAAAAAGACAAACGTCCAGCTTTTGCTGCCACAGCAAAGGTGCCAGCGGGGAAAAGTAATGCTGGTTCTCACTGCCTCCTGGAACCCTTTCAAATGCCCCAGACAATTTGGCCCTCTCTGCTTTCCTGAGGACTCCATCCTCAAAAGCACCTGTTTTCGCTTTCGGCAGCCTCCGGAGCAAAAAAGACAAACGTCCAGCTTTTGCTGCCACAGCAAAGGTGCCAGCGGGGAAAAGTAATGCTGGTTCTCACTGCCTCCTGGAACCCTTTCAAATGCCCCAGACAATTTAGCCCTCTCTGCTTTCCTGCGGACTGCATCCTCAAAAGCACCTGTTTTCGCTTTCGGCAACCTCCGGAGCAAAAAAGACAAACGTCCAGCTTTTGCTGCCACAGCAAAGGTGCCAGCGGGGAAAAGTAATGCTGGTTCTCACTGCCTCCTGGAACCCTTTCAAATGCCCCAGACAATTTGGCCCTCTCTGCTTTCCTGCGGACTCCATCCTCAAAAGCACCTGTTTTTGCTTTCGGCAGCCTCCGGAGCAAAAAAGACAAACGTCCAGCTTTTGCTGCCACAGCAAAGGTGCCAGCGGGGAAAAGTAATGCTGGTTCTCACTGCCTCCTGGAACCTCTTCAAATGCCCCAGACAATTTGGCCCTCTCTGCTTTCCTGCGGACTCCATCCTCAAAAGCACCTGTTTCGCTTTCGGCAGCCTCCGGAGCAAAAAAGACAAACGTCCAGCTTTTGCTGCCACAGCAAAGGTGCCAGCGGGGAAAAGTAATGCTGGTTCTCACTGCCTCCTGGAACCTGTTCAAATGCCCCAGACAATTTGGCCCTCTCTGCTTTCCTGCGGACTCCATCCTCAAAAGCACCTGTTTTCGCTTTCGGCAGCCTCCGGAGCAAAAAAGACAAACGTCCAGCTTTTGCTGCCACAGCAAAGGTGCCAGCGGGGAAAAGTAATGCTGGTTCTCACTGCCTCCTGGAACCCTTTCAAATGCCACAGACAATTTGGCCCTCTCTGCTTTCCTGCGGACTCCATCCTCAAAAGCACCTGTTTTCGCTTTCGGCAGCCTCCGGAGCAAAAAAGACAAACGTCCAGTTTATACTCGTGCTGCAGCACAGCAAAGGTGCCAGCGGGGAAAAGTAATGCTCGTTCTCACTGCCTCCTGGAACCTCTTCAAATGCCCCTGACAATTTGGCCCTCTCTGCTTTCCTGCGGACTCTATCCTCAAAAGCGCCTTTTTTTCACTTTCGGCGCCCTCCGGTGGTAAAAAGACAAACGTCCAGCTTTGCAAAGGTGCCAGCGGGGAAAAGTAATGCTCGTTCTCACTGCCTCCTGGAACCTCTTCAAATGCCCCTGACAATTTGGCCCTCTCTGCTTTCCTGCGGACTCCATCCTCAAAAGCACCTGTTTTCGCTTTTGGCGCCCTCCGGAGCAAAAAAGACAAACGTCCAGCTTTTGCTGCCACAGCAAAGGTGCCAGCGGGGAAAAGTAATGCTGGTTCTCACTGCCTCCTGGAACCTCTTCAAATGCCCCAGACAATTTGGCCCTCTCTGCTTTCCTGCGGACTCCATCCTCAAAAGCACCTGTTTTCGCTTTCGGCAGCCTCCGGAGCAAAAAAGACAAACGTCCAGCTTTTGCTGCCACAGCAAAGGTGCCAGCGGGGAAAAGTAATGCTGGTTCTCACTGCCTCCTGGAACCCTTTCAAATGCCACAGACAATTTGGCCCTCTCTGCTTTCCTGCGGACTCCATCCTCAAAAGCACCTGTTTTCGCTTTCGGCAGCCTCCGGAGCAAAAAAGACAAACGTCCAGCTTTTGCTGCCACAGCAAAGGTGCCAGCGGGGAAAAGTAATGCTGGTTCTCACTGCCTCCTGGAACACTTTCAAATGCCCCTGACAATTTGGCCCTCTCTGCTTTCCTGCGGACTCCATCCTCAAAAGCACCTGTTTTTCGCTTTCGGCAGCCTCCGGAGCAAAAAAGACAAACGTCCAGCTTTTGCTGCCACAGCAAAGGTGCCAGCGGGGAAAAGTAATGCTGGTTCTCACTGCCTCCTGGAACCCTTTCAAATGCCACAGACAATTTGGCCCTCTCTGCTTTCCTGCGGACTCCATCCTCAAAAGCACCTGTTTTCGCTTTCGGCAGCCTCCGGAGCAAAAAAGACAAACGTCCAGCTTTTGCTGCCACAGCAAAGGTGCCAGCGGGGAAAAGTAATGCTGGTTCTCACTGCCTCCTGGAACCCTTTCAAATGCCCCAGACAATTTGGCCCTCTCTGCTTTCCTGAGGACTCCATCCTCAAAAGCACCTGTTTTCGCTTTCGGCAGCCTCCGGAGCAAAAAAGACAAACGTCCAGCTTTTGCTGCCACAGCAAAGGTGCCAGCGGGGAAAAGTAATGCTGGTTCTCACTGCCTCCTGGAACCCTTTCAAATGCCCCAGACAATTTAGCCCTCTCTGCTTTCCTGCGGACTGCATCCTCAAAAGCACCTGTTTTCGCTTTCGGCAACCTCCGGAGCAAAAAGACAAACGTCCAGCTTTTGCTGCCACAGCAAAGGTGCCAGCGGGGAAAAGTAATGCTGGTTCTCACTGCCTCCTGGAACCCTTTCAAATGCCCCAGACAATTTGGCCCTCTCTGCTTTCCTGCGGACTCCATCCTCAAAAGCACCTGTTTTTGCTTTCGGCAGCCTCCGGAGCAAAAAAGACAAACGTCCAGCTTTTGCTGCCACAGCAAAGGTGCCAGCGGGGAAAAGTAATGCTGGTTCTCACTGCCTCCTGGAACCTCTTCAAATGCCCCAGACAATTTGGCCCTCTCTGCTTTCCTGCGGACTCCATCCTCAAAAGCACATGTTTCGCTTTCGGCAGCCTCCGGAGCAAAAAAGACAAACGTCCAGCTTTTGCTGCCACAGCAAAGGTGCCAGCGGGGAAAAGTAATGCTGGTTCTCACTGCCTCCTGGAACCTGTTCAAATGCCCCAGACAATTTTGGCCCTCTCTGCTTTCCTGCGGACTCCATCCTCAAAAGCACCTGTTTTCGCTTTCGGCAGCCTCCGGAGCAAAAAAGACAAACGTCCAGCTTTTGCTGCCACAGCAAAGGTGCCAGCGGGGAAAAGTAATGCTGGTTCTCACTGCCTCCTGGAACCCTTTCAAATGCCACAGACAATTTGGCCCTCTCTGCTTTCCTGCAGACTCCATCCTCAAAAGCACCTGTTTTCGCTTTCGGCAGCCTCCGGAGCAAAAAAGACAAACGTCCAGCTTTTGCTGCCACAACAAAGGTGCCAGCGGGGAAAAGTAATGCTGGTTCTCACTGCCTCCTGGAACCCTTTCAAATGCCACAGACAATTTGGCCCTCTCTTCTTTCCTGCGGACTCCATCCTCAAAAGCACCTGTTTTCGCTTTCGGCAGCCTCCGGAGCAAAAAAGACAAACGTCCAGCTTTTGCTGCCACAGCAAAAGGTGCCAGCGGGGGAAAATGTAATGCTCGTTCTCACTGCCTCCTGGAACCTCTTCAAATGCCCCTGACAATTTGGCCCTCTCTGCTTTCCTGCGGACTCTATCCTCAAAAGCGCCTTTTTTCACTTTCGGCGCCCTCCGGTGGTAAAAAGACAAACGTCCAGCTTTTGCTGCCACAGCAAAGGTGCCAGCGGGGAAAAGTAATGCTCGTTCTCACTGCCTCCTGGAACCTCTTCAAATGCCCCTGACAATTTGGCCCTCTCTGCTTTCCTGCGGACTCCATCCTCAAAAGCACCTGTTTTCGCTTTCGGCAAACTCCGGAGCAAAAAGACAAACGTCCAGCTTTTGCTGCCACAGCAAAGGTGCCAGCGGGGGAAAAGTAATGCTGGTTCTCACTGCCTCCTGGAACCCTTTCAAATGCCACAGACAATTTGGCCCTCTCTGCTTTCCTGCGGACTCCATCCTCAAAAGCACCTGTTTTCGCTTTCGGCAGCCTCCGGAGCAAAAAAGACAAACGTCCAGCTTTTGCTGCCACAGCAAAGGTGCCAGCGGGGAAAAGTAATGCTGGTTCTCACTGCCTCCTGGAACCCTTTCAAATGCCACAGACAATTTGGCCCTCTCTGCTTTCCTGCGGACTCCATCCTCAAAAGCACCTGTTTTCGATTTCGGCAGCCTCCGGAGCAAAAAAGACAAACGTCCAGCTTTTGCTGCCACAGCAAAAGGTGCCAGCGGGGAAAAGTAATGCTGGTTCTCACTGCCTCCTGGAACACTTTCAAATGCCACAGACAATTTGGCCCTCTCTGCTTTCCTGCGGACTCCATCCTCAAAAGCACCTGTTTTCGCTTTCAGCAGCCTCCGGAGCAAAAAAGACAAACGTCCAGCTTTTGCTGCCACAACAAAGGTGCCAGCGGGAAAAGTAATGCTGGTTCTCACTGCCTCCTGGAACCCTTTCAAATGCCACAGACAATTTGGCCCTCTCTTCTTTCCTGCGGACTCCATCCTCAAAAGCACCTGTTTTCGCTTTCGGCAGCCTCCGGAGCAAAAAAGACAAACGTCCAGCTTTTGCTGCCACAGCAAAGGTGCCAGCGGGGAAAAGTAATGCTCGTTCTCACTGCCTCCTGGAACCTCTTCAAATGCCCCTGACAATTTGGCCCTCTCTGCTTTCCTGCGGACTCTATCCTCAAAAAGCGCCTTTTTTCACTTTCGGCGCCCTCCGGTGGTAAAAAGACAAACGTCCAGCTTTTGCTGCCACAGCAAAGGTGCCAGCGGGGAAAAGTAATGCTCGTTCTCACTGCCTCCTGGAACCTCTTCAAATGCCCCCTGACAATTTGGCCCTCTCTGCTTTCCTGCGGACTCCATCCTCAAAAGCACCTGTTTTCGCTTTCGGCAGCCTCCGGAGCAAAAAAGACAAACGTCCAGCTTTTGCTGCCACAGCAAAGGTGCCAGCGGGGAAAAGTAATGCTGGTTCTCACTGCCTCCTGGAACCCTTTCAAATGCCACAGACAATTTGGCCCTCTCTGCTTTCCTGCGGACTCCATCCTCAAAAGCACCTGTTTTCGATTTCGGCAGCCTCCGGAGCAAAAAAGACAAACGTCCAGCTTTTGCTGCCACAGCAAAGGTGCCAGCGGGGAAAGTAATGCTGGTTCTCACTGCCTCCTGGAACCCTTTCAAATGCCACAGACAATTTGGCCCTCTCTGCTTTCCTGCGGACTCCATCCTCAAAAGCACCTGTTTTCGCTTTCAGCAGCCTCCGGAGCAAAAAAGACAAACGTCCAGCTTTTGCTGCCACAACAAAGGTGCCAGCGGGGAAAAGTAATGCTGGTTCTCACTGCCTCCTGGAACCCTTTCAAATGCCCACAGACAATTTGGCCCTCTCTTCTTTCCTGCGGACTCCATCCTCAAAAGCACCTGTTTTTGCTTTCGGCAGCCTCCGGAGCAAAAAAGACAAACGTCCAGCTTTTGCTGCCACAGCAAAGGTGCCAGCGGGGAAAAGTAATGCTCGTTCTCACTGCCTCCTGGAACCTCTTCAAATGCCCCTGACAATTTGGCCCTCTCTGCTTTCCTGCGGACTCTATCCTCAAAAGCGCCTTTTTTCACTTTCGGCGCCCTCCGGTGGTAAAAAGACAAACGTCCAGCTTTTGCTGCACAGCAAAGGTGCCAGCGGGGAAAAGTAATGCTCGTTCTCACTGCCTCCTTGGAACCCTTTCAAATGCCCCTGACAATTTGGCCCTCTCTGCTTTCCTGCGGACTCCATCCTCAAAAGCACCTGTTTTCGCTTTCGGCAGCCTCCGGAGCAAAAAAAGACAAACGTCCAGCTTTTGCTGCCACAGCAAAGGTGCCAGCGGGGAAAAGTAATGCTGGTTCTCACTGCCTCCTGGAACCCTTTCAAATGCCACAGACAATTTGGCCCTCTCTGCTTTCCTGCGGACTCCATCCTCAAAAGCACCTGTTTTTGCTTTCGGCAGCCTCCGGAGCAAAAAAGACAAACGTCCAGCTTTTGCTGCCACAGCAAAGGTGCCAGCGGGGAAAAGTAATGCTGGTTCTCACCTGCCTCCTGGAACCCTTTCAAATGCCACAGACAATTTGGCCCTCTCTGCTTTTCCTGCGGACTCCATCCTCAAAAGCACCTGTTTTCGCTTTCGGCAGCCTCCGGAGCAAAAAGACAAACGTCCAGCTTTTGCTGCCACAACAAAGGTGCCAGCGGGGAAAAGTAATGCTGGTTCTCACTGCCTCCTGGAACCCTTTCAAATGCCCCAGACAATTTGGCCCTCTCTGCTTTCCTGCGGACTCCATCCTCAAAAGCACCTGTTTTCGCTTTCGGCAACCTCCGGAGCAAAAAAGACAAACGTCCAGCTTTTGCTGCCACAGCAAAGGTGCCAACGGGGAAAAGTAATGCTGGTTCTCACTGCCTCCTGGAACCCTTTCAAATGCCACAGACAATTTGGCCCTCTCTGCTTTCCTGCGGACTCCATCCTCAAAAGCACCTGTTTTCGCTTTCGGCAGCCTCCGGAGCAAAAAAGACAAACGTCCAGCTTTTGCTGCCACAGCAAAGGTGCCAGCGGGGAAAAGTAATGCTGGTTCTCACTGCCTCCTGGAACCCTTTCAAATGCCCCAGACAATTTGGCCCTCTCTGCTTTCCTGCGGACTCCATCCTCAAAAGCACCTGTTTTCGCTTTCGGCAGCCTCCGGAGCAAAAAAGACAAACGTCCAGCTTTTGCTGCCACAGCAAAGGTGCCAGCGGGGAAAAGTAATGCTGGTTCTCACTGCCTCCTGGAACCCTTTCAATGCCACAGACAATTTGGCCCTCTCTGCTTTCCTGCGGACTCCATCCTCAAAAGCACCTGTTTTCGCTTTCGGCAGCCTCCGGAGCAAAAAAAGACAAACGTCCAGCTTTTGCTGCCACAGCAAAGGTGCCAGCGGGGAAAAGTAATGCTCGTTCTCACTGCCTCCTGGAACCTCTTCAAATGCCCCTGACAATTTGGCCCTCTCTGCTTTCCTGCGGACTCTATCCTCAAAAGCGCCTTTTTTCACTTTCGGCGCCCTCCGGTGGTAAAAAGACAAACGTCCAGCTTTTGCTGCCACAGCAAAGGTGCCAGCGGGGAAAAGTAATGCTCGTTCTCACTGCCTCCTGGAACCTCTTCAAATGCCCCTGACAATTTGGCCCTCTCTGCTTTCCTGCGGACTCCATCCTCAAAAGCACCTGTTTTCGCTTTCGGCAAACTCCGGAGCAAAAAAGACAAACGTCCAGCTTTTGCTGCCACAGCAAAGGTGCCAGCGGGGAAAAGTAATGCTGGTTCTCACTGCCTCCTGGAACCCTTTCAAATGCCACAGACAATTTGGCCCTCTCTGCTTTCCTGCGGACTCCATCCTCAAAAGCACCTGTTTTCGCTTTCGGCAGCCTCCGGAGCAAAAAAGACAAACGTCCAGCTTTTGCTGCCACAGCAAAGGTGCCAGCGGGGAAAAGTAATGCTGGTTCTCACTGCCTCCTGGAACCCTTTCAAATGCCACAGACAATTTGGCCCTCTCTGCTTTCCTGCGGACTCCATCCTCAAAAGCACCTGTTTTCGATTTCGGCAGCCTCCGGAGCAAAAAAGACAAACGTCCAGCTTTTGCTGCCACAGCAAAGGTGCCAGCGGGGAAAAGTAATGCTGGTTCTCACTGCCTCCTGGAACCCTTTCAAATGCCACAGACAATTTGGCCCTCTCTGCTTTCCTGCGGACTCCATCCTCAAAAGCACCTGTTTTCGCTTTCAGCAGCCTCCGGAGCAAAAAGACAAACGTCCAGCTTTTGCTGCCACAACAAAGGTGCCAGCGGGGAAAAGTAATGCTGGTTCTCACTGCCTCCTGGAACCCTTTCAAATGCCACAGACAATTTGGCCCTCTCTTCTTTCCTGCGGACTCCATCCTCAAAAGCACCTGTTTTCGCTTTCGGCAGCCTCCGGAGCAAAAAAGACAAACGTCCAGCTTTTGCTGCCACAGCAAAGGTGCCAGCGGGGAAAAGTAATGCTCGTTCTCACTGCCTCCTGGAACCTCTTCAAATGCCCCTGACAATTTGGCCCTCTCTGCTTTCCTGCGGACTCTATCCTCAAAAGCGCCTTTTTTCACTTTCGGCGCCCTCCGGTGGTAAAAAGACAAACGTCCAGCTTTTGCTGCCACAGCAAAGGTGCCAGCGGGGAAAAGTAATGCTCGTTCTCACTGCCTCCTGGAACCTCTTCAAATGCCCCTGACAATTTGGCCCTCTCTGCTTTCCTGCGGACTCCATCCTCAAAAGCACCTGTTTTCGCTTTCGGCAGCCTCCGGAGCAAAAAAGACAAACGTCCAGCTTTTGCTGCCACAGCAAAGGTGCCAGCGGGGAAAAGTAATGCTGGTTCTCACTGCCTCCTGGAACCCTTTCAAATGCCACAGACAATTTGGCCCTCTCTGCTTTCCTGCGGACTCCATCCTCAAAAGCACCTGTTTTCGATTTCGGCAGCCTCCGGAGCAAAAAAGACAAACGTCCAGCTTTTGCTGCCACAGCAAAGGTGCCAGCGGGGAAAAGTAATGCTGGTTCTCACTGCCTCCTGGAACCCTTTCAAATGCCACAGACAATTTGGCCCTCTCTGCTTTCCTGCGGACTCCATCCTCAAAAGCACCTGTTTTCGCTTTCAGCAGCCTCCGGAGCAAAAAAGACAAACGTCCAGCTTTTGCTGCCACAACAAAGGTGCCAGCGGGGAAAAGTAATGCTGGTTCTCACTGCCTCCTGGAACCCTTTCAAATGCCACAGACAATTTGGCCCTCTCTTCTTTCCTGCGGACTCCATCCTCAAAAGCACCTGTTTTCGCTTTCGGCAGCCTCCGGAGCAAAAAAGACAAACGTCCAGCTTTTGCTGCCACAGCAAAGGTGCCAGCGGGGAAAAGTAATGCTCGTTCTCACTGCCTCCTGGAACCTCTTCAAATGCCCCTGACAATTTGGCCCTCTCTGCTTTCCTGCGGACTCTATCCTCAAAAGCGCCTTTTTTCACTTTCGGCGCCCTCCGGTGGTAAAAAGACAAACGTCCAGCTTTTGCTGCCACAGCAAAGGTGCCAGCGGGGAAAAGTAATGCTCGTTCTCACTGCCTCCTGGAACCTCTTCAAATGCCCCTGACAATTTGGCCCTCTCTGCTTTCCTGCGGACTCCATCCTCAAAAGCACCTGTTTTCGCTTTCGGCAGCCTCCGGAGCAAAAAAGACAAACGTCCAGCTTTTGCTGCCACAGCAAAGGTGCCAGCGGGGAAAAGTAATGCTGGTTCTCACTGCCTCCTGGAACCCTTTCAAATGCCACAGACAATTTGGCCCTCTCTGCTTTCCTGCGGACTCCATCCTCAAAAGCACCTGTTTTCGCTTTCGGCAGCCTCCGGAGCAAAAAAGACAAACGTCCAGCTTTTGCTGCCACAACAAAGGTGCCAGCGGGGAAAAGTAATGCTGGTTCTCACTGCCTCCTGGAACCCTTTCAAATGCCACAGACAATTTGGCCCTCTCTGCTTTCCTGCGGACTCCATCCTCAAAAGCACCTGTTTTCGCTTTCGGCAGCCTCCGGAGCAAAAAAGACAAACGTCCAGCTTTTGCTGCCACAGCAAAGGTGCCAACGGGGAAAAGTAATGCTGGTTCTCACTGCCTCCTGGAACCCTTTCAAATGCCACAGACAATTTGGCCCTCTCTGCTTTCCTGCGGACTCCATCCTCAAAAGCACCTGTTTTCGCTTTCGGCAGCCTCCGGAGCAAAAAAGACAAACGTCCAGCTTTTGCTGCCACAGCAAAGGTGCCAGCGGGGAAAAGTAATGCTGGTTCTCACTGCCTCCTGGAACCCTTTCAAATGCCCCAGACAATTTGGCCCTCTCTGCTTTCCTGCGGACTCCATCCTCAAAAGCACCTGTTTTCGCTTTCGGCAGCCTCCGGAGCAAAAAAGACAAACGTCCAGCTTTTGCTGCCACAGCAAAGGTGCCAGCGGGGAAAAGTAATGCTGGTTCTCACTGCCTCCTGGAACCCTTTCAAATGCCACAGACAATTTGGCCCTCTCTGCTTTCCTGCGGACTCCATCCTCAAAAGCACCTGTTTTCGCTTTCGGCAGCCTCCGGAGCAAAAAAGACAAACGTCCAGCTTTTGCTGCCACAGCAAAGGTGCCAGCGGGGAAAAGTAATGCTGGTTCTCACTGCCTCCTGGAACCCTTTCAAATGCCACAGACAATTTGGCCCTCTCTGCTTTCCTGTGGACTCCATCCTCAAAAGCACCTGTTTTCGCTTTCGGCAGCCTCCGGAGCAAAAAAGACAAACGTCCAGCTTTTGCTGCCACAGCAAAGGTGCCAGCGGGGAAAAGTAATGCTCGTTCTCACTGCCTCCTGGAACCCTTTCAAATGCCCCAGACAATTTGGCCCTCTCTGCTTTCCTGCGGACTCCATCCTCAAAAGCACCTGTTTTCGCTTTCGGCAGCCTCCGGAGCAAAAAAGACAAACGTCCAGCTTTTGCTGCCACAGCAAAGGTGCCAGCGGGGAAAAGTAATGCTGGTTCTCACTGCCTCCTGGAACTCTTTCAAATGCCACAGACAATTTGGCCCTCTCTGCTTTCCTGCGGACTCCATCCTCAAAAGCACCTGTTTTCGCTTTCGGCAGCCTCCGGAGCAAAAAAGACAAACGTCCAGCTTTTGCTGCCACAGCAAAGGTGCCAGCGGGGAAAAGTAATGCTGGTTCTCACTGCCTCCTGGAACCCTTTCAAATGCCCCAGACAATTTGGCCCTCTCTGCTTTCCTGCGGACTCCATCCTCAAAAGCACCTGTTTTCGCTTTCGGCAGCCTCCGGAGCAAAAAAGACAAACGTCCAGCTTTTGCTGCCACAACAAAGGTGCCAGCGGGGAAAAGTAATGCTGGTTCTCACTGCCTCCTGGAACCCTTTCAAATGCCCCAGACAATTTGGCCCTCTCTGCTTTCCTGCGGACTCCATCCTCAAAAGCACCTGTTTTCGCTTTCGGCAGCCTCCGGAGCAAAAAAGACAAACGTCCAGCTTTTGCTGCCACAACAAAGGTGCCAGCGGGGAAAAGTAATGCTGGTTCTCACTGCCTCCTGGAACCCTTTCAAATGCCACAGACAATTTGGCCCTCTCTGCTTTCCTGCGGACTCCATCCTCCAAAGCACCTGTTTTCGCTTTCGGCAGCCTCCGGAGCAAAAAAGACAAACGTCCAGCTTTTGCTGCCACAGCAAAGGTGCCAGCGGGGAAAAGTAATGCTGGTTCTCACTGCCTCCTGGAACCCTTTCAAATGCCCCAGACAATTTGGCCCTCTCTGCTTTCCTGCGGACTCCATCCTCAAAAGCACCTGTTTTCGCTTTCGGCAGCCTCCGGAGCAAAAAAGACAAACGTCCAGCTTTTGCTGCCACAACAAAGGTGCCAGCGGGGAAAAGTAATGCTGGTTCTCACTGCCTCCTGGAACCCTTTCAAATGCCCCAGACAATTTGGCCCTCTCTGCTTTCCTGCGGACTCCATCCTCAAAAGCACCTGTTTTCGCTTTCGGCAGCCTCCGGAGCAAAAAAGACAAACGTCCAGCTTTTGCTGCCACAACAAAGGTGCCAGCGGGGAAAAGTAATGCTGGTTCTCACTGCCTCCTGGAACCCTTTCAAATGCCCCAGACAATTTGGCCCTCTCTGCTTTCCTGCGGACTCCATCCTCAAAAGCACCTGTTTTCGCTTTCGGCAACCTCCGGAGCAAAAAAGACAAACGTCCAGCTTTTGCTGCCACAGCAAAGGTGCCAGCGGGGAAAAGTAATGCTGGTTCTCACTGCCTCCTGGAACCCTTTCAAATGCCCCAGACAATTTGGCCCTCTCTGCTTTCCTGCGGACTCCATCCTCAAAAGCACCTGTTTTCGCTTTCGGCAGCCTCCGGAGCAAAAAAGACAAACGTCCAGCTTTTGCTGCCACAGCAAAGGTGCCAGCGGGGAAAAGTAATGCTGGTTCTCACTGCCTCCTGGAACCCTTTCAAATGCCACAGACAATTTGGCCCTCTCTGCTTTCCTGCGGACTCCATCCTCAAAAGCACCTGTTTTCGCTGTCGGCAACCTCCGGAGCAAAAAAGACAAACGTCCAGCTTTTGCTGCCACAGCAAAGGTGCCAGCGGGGAAAAGTAATGCTGGTTCTCACTGCCTCCTGGAACCCTTTCAAATGCCCCAGACAATTAAGCCCTCTCTGCTTTCCTGCGGACTCTATCCTCAAAAGCGCTTTTTTTCACTTTCGGCGCCCTCCGGTGGTAAAAAGACAAACGTCCAGGTTTTGCTGCCACAGCAAAGGTGCCAGCGGGGAAAAGTAATGCTGGTTCTCACTGCCTCCTGGAACCTCTTCAAATGCCCCAGACAATTTGGCCCTCTCTGCTTTCCTGCGGACTCCATCCTCAAAAGCACCTGTTTTCGCTTTCGGCAGCCTCCGGAGCAAAAAAGACAAACGTCCAGCTTTTGCTGCCACAGCAAAGGTGCCAGCGGGGAAAAGTAATGCTGGTTCTCACTGCCTCCTGGAACTTCTTCAAATGCCACAGACATTTTGGTCCTCTCTGCTTTCCTGCGGACTCCATCCTCAAAAGCACCTGTTTTCGCTTTCGGCAACCTCATGAGAAAAAAAGACAAACGTCCAGCTTTTGCTGCCACAGCAAAGGTGCCAGCGGGGAAAAGTAATGCTGGTTCTCACTGCCTCCTGGAACTCTTTCAAATGCCACAGACAATTTGGCCCTCTCTGCTTTCCTGCGGACTCCATCCTCAAAAGCACCTGTTTTCGCTTTCGGCAGCCTCCGGAGCAAAAAAGACAAACGTCCAGCTTTTGCTGCCACAGCAAAGGTGCCAGCGGGGAAAAGTAATGCTGGTTCTCACTGCCTCCTGGAACCCTTTCAAATGCCACAGACAATTTGGCCCTCTCTGCTTTCCTGCGGACTCCATCCTCAAAAGCACCTGTTTTCGCTTTCGGCAGCCTCCGGAGCAAAAAAGACAAACGTCCAGCTTTTGCTGCCACAACAAAGGTGCCAGCGGGGAAAAGTAATGCTGGTTCTCACTGCCTCCTGGAACCCTTTCAAATGCCCCAGACAATTTGGCCCTCTCTGCTTTCCTGCGGACTCCATCCTCAAAAGCACCTGTTTTCGCTTTCGGCAACCTCCGGAGCAAAAAAGACAAACGTCCAGCTTTTGCTGCCACAGCAAAGGTGCCAGCGGGGAAAAGTAATGCTGGTTCTCACTGCCTCCTGGAACCCTTTCAAATGCCACAGACAATTTGGCCCTCTCTGCTTTCCTGCGGACTCCATCCTCAAAAGCACCTGTTTTCGCTTTCGGCAGCCTCCGGAGCAAAAAAGACAAACGTCCAGCTTTTGCTGCCACAGCAAAGGTGCCAGCGGGGAAAAGTAATGCTGGTTCTCACTGCCTCCTGGAACCCTTTCAAATGCCCCAGACAATTTGGCCCTCTCTGCTTTCCTGCGGACTCCATCCTCAAAAGCACCTGTTTTCGCTTTCGGCAGCCTCCGGAGCAAAAAAGACAAACGTCCAGCTTTTGCTGCCACAGCAAAGGTGCCAGAGGGGAAAAGTAATGCTGGTTCTCACTGCCTCCTGGAACCCTTTCAAATGCCACAGACAATTTGGCCCTCTCTGCTTTCCTGCGGACTCCATCCTCAAAAGCACCTGTTTTCGCTTTCGGCAGCCTCCGGAGCAAAAAAGACAAACGTCCAGCTTTTGCTGCCACAGCAAAGGTGCCAGCGGGGAAAAGTAATGCTGGTTCTCACTGCCTCCTGGAACCTCTTCAAATGCCACAGACAATTTGACCCTCTCTGCTTTCCTGCGGACTCCATCCTCAAAAGCAGCTGTTTTCGCTTTCGGCAGCCTCCGGAGCAAAAAAGACAAACGTCCAGCTTTTGCTGCCACAGCAAAGGTGCCAGCGGGGAAAAGTAATGCTGGTTCTCACTGCCTCCTGGAACCCTTTCAAATGCCCCAGACAATTTGGCCCTCTCTGCTTTCCTGCGGACTCTATCCTCAAAAGCGCCTTTTTTCACTTTCGGCGCCCTCCGGTGGTAAAAAGACAAACGTCCAGCTTTTGCTGCCACAGCAAAGGTGCCAGCGGGGAAAAGTAATGCTGGTTCTCACTGCCTCCTGGAACTCTTTCAAATGCCCCAGACAATTTGGCCCTCTCTGCTTTCCTGCGGACTCCATCCTCAAAAGCACCTGTTTTCGCTTTCGGCAGCCTCCGGAGCAAAAAAGACAAACGTCCAGCTTTTGCTGCCACAGCAAAGGTGCCAGCGGGGAAAAGTAATGCTGGTTCTCACTGCCTCCTGGAACCCTTTCAAATGCCCCAGACAATTTGGCCCTCTCTGCTTTCCTGTGGACTCCATCCTCAAAAGCACCTGTTTTGCTTTCGGCAGCCTCCGGAGCAAAAAAGACAAACGTCCAGCTTTTGCTGCCACAGCAAAGGTGCCAGCGGGGAAAAGTAATGCTGGTTCTCAGTGCCTCCTGGAACCCTTTCAAATGCCACAGACAATTTGGCCCTCTCTGCTTTCCTGCGGACTCCATCCTCAAAAGCACCTGTTTTCGCTTTCGGCAGCCTCCGGAGCAAAAAAGACAAACGTCCAGCTTTTGCTGCCACAGCAAAGGTGCCAGCGGGGAAAAGTAATGCTGGTTCTCACTGCCTCCTGGAACCTCTTCAAATGCCCCAGACAATTTGGCCCTCTCTGCTTTCCTGCGGACTCCATCCTCAAAAGCACCTGTTTTCGCTTTCGGCAACCTCCGGAGCAAAAAAGACAAACGTCCAGCTTTTGCTGCCACAGCAAAGGTGCCAGCGGGGAAAAGTAATGCTGGTTCTCACTGCCTCCTGGAACCCTTTCAAATGCCCCAGACAATTTGGCCCTCTCTGCTTTCCTGCGGACTCCATCCTCAAAAGCACCTGTTTTCGCTTTCGGCAGCCTCCGGAGCAAAAAAGACAAACGTCCAGCTTTTGCTGCCACAGCAAAGGTGCCAGAGGGGAAAAGTAATGCTGGTTCTCACTGCCTCCTGGAACCTCTTCAAATGCCACAGACAATTTGGCCCTCTCTGCTTTCCTGCGGACTCCATCCTCAAAAGCACCTGTTTTCGCTTTTGGCAACCTCCGGAGCAAAGAAGACAAACGTCCAGCTTTTGCTGCCACAGCAAAGGTGCCAGCGGGGAAAAGTAATGCTGGTTCTCAGTGCCTCCTGGAACCCTTTCAAATGCCACAGACAATTTGGCCCTCTCTGGCTTTCCTGCGGACTCCATCCTCAAAAGCAGCTGTTTTCGCTTTCGGCAGCCTCCGGAGCAAAAAAGACAAACGTCCAGCTTTTGCTGCCACAGCAAAGGTGCCAGCGGGGAAAAGTAATGCTGGTTCTCACTGCCTCCTGGAACCTCTTCAAATGCCCCAGACAATTTGGGCCCTCTCTGCTTTCCTGCGGACTCCATCCTCAAAAGCACCTGTTTTTGCTTTCGGCGCCCTCCGGAGCAAAAAAGACAAACGTCCAGCTTTTGCTGCCACAGCAAAGGTGCCAGCAGGGAAAAGTAATGCTGGTTCTCACTGCCTCCTGGAACTCTTTCAAATGCCACAGACAATTTGGCCCTCTCTGCTTTCCTGCGGACTCCATCCTCAAAAGCACCTGTTTTCGCTTTCGGCAACCTCCGGAGCAAAAAAGACAAACGTCCAGCCTTTGCTGCCACAACAAAGGTGCCAGCGGGGAAACGTAATGCTGGTTCTCACTACCTCCTTGAACCCTTTCAAATGCCACAGACAATTTGGCCCTCTCTGCTTTCCTGCGGACTCCATCCTCAAAAGCACCTGTTTTCGCTTTCGGCAGCCTCCGGAGCAAAAAAGACAAACGTCCAGCTTTTGCTGCCACAGCAAAGGTGCCAGCGGGGAAAAGTGATGCTGGTTCTCACTGCCTCCTGGAACTCTTTCAAATGCCACAGACAATTTGGCCCTCTCTGCTTTCCTGCGGACTCCATCCTCAAAAGCACCTGTTTTCGCTTTCGGCAGCCTCCGGAGCAAAAAAGACAAACGTCCAGCTTTTGCTGCCACAACAAAGGTGCCAGCGGGGAAAAGTAATGCTGGTTCTCACTACCTCCTTGAACCCTTTCAAATGCCACAGACAATTTGGCCCTCTCTGCTTTCCTGCGGACTCCATCCTCAAAAGCACCTGTTTTCGCTTTCGGCAACCTCCGGAGCAAAAAAGACAAACGTCCAGCTTTTGCTGCCACAGCAAAGGTGCCAGCGGGGAAAAGTAATGCTGGTTCTCACTGCCTCCTGGAACCCTTTCAAATGCCCCAGACAATTTGGCCCTCTCTGCTTTCCTGCGGACTCCATCCTCAAAAGCACCTGTTTTCGCTTTCGGCAGCCTCCGGAGCAAAAAAGACAAACGTCCAGCTTTTGCTGCCACAGCAAAGGTGCCAGCGGGGAAAAGTAATGCTGGTTCTCACTGCCTCCTGGAACCCTTTCAAATGCCACAGACAATTTGGCCCTCTCTGCTTTCCTGTGGACTCCATCCTCAAAAGCACCTGTTTTCGCTTTCGGCAGCCTCCGGAGCAAAAAAGACAAACGTCCAGCTTTTGCTGCCACAGCAAAGATGCCAGCGGGGAAAAGTAATACTGGTTCTCACTGCCTCCTGGAACCCTTTCAAATGCCACAGACAATTTGGCCCTCTCTGCTTTCCTGCGGACTCCATCCTCAAAAGCACCTGTTTTCGCTTTCGGCAACCTCCGGAGCAAAAAAGACAAACGTCCAGCTTTTGCTGCCACAGCAAAGGTGCCAGCGGGGAAAAGTAATGCTGGTTCTCACTGCCTCCTGGAACCCTTTCAAATGCCACAGACAATTTGGCCCTCTCTGCTTTCCTGCGGACTCCATCCTCAAAAGCACCTGTTTTTGCTTTCGGCAGCCTCCGGAGCAAAAAAGACAAACGTCCAGCTTTTGCTGCCACAGCAAAGGTGCCAGCGGGGAAAAGTAATGCTGGTTCTCACTGCCTCCTGGAACCTCTTCAAATGCCCCAGACAATTTGGCCCTCTCTGCTTTCCTGCAGACTCCATCCTCAAAAGCACCTGTTTTCGCTTTTGGCAACCTCCGGAGCAAAAAAGACAAACGTCCAGCTTTTGCTGCCACAGCAAAGGTGCCAGCGGGGAAAAGTAATGCTGGTTCTCACTGCCTCCTGGAACCCTTTCAAATGCCACAGACAATTTGGCCCTCTCTGCTTTCCTGCGGACTCCATCCTCAAAAGCACCTGTTTTCGCTTTCGGCAGCCTCCGGAGCAAAAAAGACAAACGTCCAGCTTTTGCTGCCACAGCAAAGGTGCCAACGGGGAAAAGTAATGCTGGTTCTCACTGCCTCCTGGAACCCTTTCAAATGCCCCAGACAATTTGGCCCTCTCTGCTTTCCTGCGGACTCCATCCTCAAAAGCAGCTGTTTTCGCTTTCGGCAGCCTCCGGAGCAAAAAAGACAAACGTCCAGCTTTTGCTGCCACAGCAAAGGTGCCAGCGGGGAAAAGTAATGCTGGTTCTCACTGCCTCCTGGAACCCTTTCAAATGCCCCAGACAATTTGGCCCTCTCTGCTTTCCTGCGGACTCCATCCTCAAAAGCACCTGTTTTCGCTTTCGGCAGCCTCCGGAGCAAAAAAGACAAACGTCCAGCTTTTGCTGCCACAGCAAAGGTGCCAGCGGGGAAAAGTAATGCTGGTTCTCACTGCCTCCTGGAACCTCTTCAAATGCCCCAGACAATTTGGCCCTCTCTGCTTTCCTGCGGACTCCATCCTCAAAAGCACCTGTTTTCGCTTTTGGAAACCTCCGGAGCAAAAAAGACAAACGTCCAGCTTTTGCTGCCACAGCAAAGGTGCCAGCGGGGAAAAGTAATGCTGGTTCTCACTGCCTCCTGGAACCCTTTCAAATGCCACAGACAATTTGGCCCTCTCTGCTTTCCTGCGGACTCCATCCTCAAAAGCACCTGTTTTCGCTTTCGGCAGCCTCCGGAGCAAAAAAGACAAACGTCCAGCTTTTGCTGCCACAGCAAAGATGCCAGCGGGGAAAAGTAATACTGGTTCTCACTGCCTCCTGGAACCCTTTCAAATGCCACAGACAATTTGGCCCTCTCTGCTTTCCTGCGGACTCCATCCTCAAAAGCACCTGTTTTCGCTTTCGGCAGCCTCCGGAGCAAAAAAGACAAACGTCCAGCTTTTGCTGCCACAGCAAAGGTGCCAGAGGGGAAAAGTAATGCTGGTTCTCACTGCCTCCTGGAACCCTTTCAAATGCCACAGACAATTTGGCCCTCTCTGCTTTCCTGCGGACTCCATCCTCAAAAGCACCTGTTTTTGCTTTCGGCAGCCTCCGGAGCAAAAAAGACAAACGTCCAGCTTTTGCTGCCACAGCAAAGGTGCCAGCGGGGAAAAGTAATGCTGGTTCTCACTGCCTCCTGGAACCTCTTCAAATGCCCCAGACAATTTGGCCCTCTCTGCTTTCCTGCAGACTCCATCCTCAAAAGCACCTGTTTTCGCTTTTGGCAACCTCCGGAGCAAAAAAGACAAACGTCCAGCTTTTGCTGCCACAGCAAAGGTGCCAGCGGGGAAAAGTAATGCTGGTTCTCACTGCCTCCTGGAACCCTTTCAAATGCCACAGACAATTTGGCCCTCTCTGCTTTCCTGCGGACTCCATCCTCAAAAGCACCTGTTTTCGCTTTCGGCAGCCTCCGGAGCAAAAAAGACAAACGTCCAGCTTTTGCTGCCACAGCAAAGGTGCCAGCGGGGAAAAGTAATGCTGGTTCTCACTGCCTCCTGGAACCCTTTCAAATGCCCCAGACAATTTGGCCCTCTCTGCTTTCCTGTGGACTCCATCCTCAAAAGCACCTGTTTTCGCTTTCGGCAGCCTCCGGAGCAAAAAAGACAAACGTCCAGCTTTTGCTGCCACAGCAAAGGTGCCAGCGGGGAAAAGTAATGCTGGTTCTCACTGCCTCCTGGAACCCTTTCAAATGCCACAGACAATTTGGCCCTCTCTGCTTTCCTGCGGACTCCATCCTCAAAAGCACCTGTTTTCGCTTTCGGCAGCCTCCGGAGCAAAAAAGACAAACGTCCAGCTTTTGCTGCCACAGCAAACGTGCCAGCGGGGAAAAGTAATGCTGGTTCTCACTGCCTCCTGGAACTCCTTCAAATGCCCCAGACAATTTGGCTCTCTCTTCTTTCCTGCGGACTCCATCCTCAAAAGCACCTGTTTTCGCTTTCGGCAGCCTCCGGAGCAAAAAAGACAAACGTCCAGCTTTTGCTGCCACAGCAAACGTGCCAGCGGGGAAAAGTAATGCTGGTTATCACTGCCTCCTGGAACCTCTTCAAATGCCACAGACATTTTGGCCCTCTCTGCTTTCCTGCGGACTCCATCCTCAAAAGCACCTGTTTTCGCTTTCGGCAACCTCATGAGCAAAAAAGACAAACGTCCAGCTTTTGCTGCCACAGCAAAGGTGCCAGCGGGGAAAAGTAATGCTGGTTCTCACTGCCTCCTGGAACTCTTTCAAATGCCACAGACAATTTGGCCCTCTCTGCTTTCCTGCGGACTCCATCCTCAAAAGCAGCTGTTTTCGCTTTCGGCAGCCTCCGGAGCAAAAAAGACAAACGTCCAGCTTTTGCTGCCACAGCAAAGGTGCCAGCGGGGAAAAGTAATGCTGGTTCTCACTGCCTCCTGGAACCCTTTCAAATGCCCCAGACAATTTGGCCCTCTCTGCTTTCCTGCGGACTCCATCCTCAAAAGCAGCTGTTTTCGCTTTCGGCAGCCTCCGGAGCAAAAAAGACAAACGTCCAGCTTTTGCTGCCACAGCAAAGGTGCCAACGGGGAAAAGTAATGCTGGTTCTCACTGCCTCCTGGAACCCTTTCAAATGCCCCAGACAATTTGGCCCTCTCTGCTTTCCTGCGGACTCCATCCTCAAAAGCACCTGTTTTCGCTTTCGGCAGCCTCCGGAGCAAAAAAGACAAACGTCCAGCTTTTGCTGCCACAGCAAAGGTGCCAGCGGGGAAAAGTAATGCTGGTTCTCACTGCCTCCTGGAACCCTTTCAAATGCCACAGACAATTTGGCCCTCTCTGCTTTCCTGCGGACTCCATCCTCAAAAGCACCTGTTTTCGCTTTCGGCAGCCTCCGGAGCAAAAAAGACAAACGTCCAGCTTTTGCTGCCACAGCAAAGGTGCCAGCGGGGAAAAGTAATGCTGGTTCTCACTGCCTCCTGGAACCTCTTCAAATGCCCCAGACAATTTGGCCCTCTCTGCTTTCCTGCGGACTCCATCCTCAAAAGCACCTGTTTTCGCTTTTGGAAACCTCCGGAGCAAAAAAGACAAACGTCCAGCTTTTGCTGCCACAGCAAAGGTGCCAGCGGGGAAAAGTAATGCTGGTTCTCACTGCCTCCTGGAACCCTTTCAAATGCCACAGACAATTTGGCCCTCTCTGCTTTCCTGCGGACTCCATCCTCAAAAGCACCTGTTTTCGCTTTCGGCAGCCTCCGGAGCAAAAAAGACAAACGTCCAGCTTTTGCTGCCACAGCAAAGATGCCAGCGGGGAAAAGTAATACTGGTTCTCACTGCCTCCTGGAACCCTTTCAAATGCCACAGACAATTTGGCCCTCTCTGCTTTCCTGCGGACTCCATCCTCAAAAGCACCTGTTTTCGCTTTCGGCAACCTCCGGAGCAAAAAAGACAAACGTCCAGCTTTTGCTGCCACAGCAAAGGTGCCAGAGGGGAAAAGTAATGCTGGTTCTCACTGCCTCCTGGAACCCTTTCAAATGCCACAGACAATTTGGCCCTCTCTGCTTTCCTGCGGACTCCATCCTCAAAAGCACCTGTTTTTGCTTTCGGCAGCCTCCGGAGCAAAAAAGACAAACGTCCAGCTTTTGCTGCCACAGCAAAGGTGCCAGCGGGGAAAAGTAATGCTGGTTCTCACTGCCTCCTGGAACCTCTTCAAATGCCCCAGACAATTTGGCCCTCTCTGCTTTCCTGCAGACTCCATCCTCAAAAGCACCTGTTTTCGCTTTTGGCAACCTCCGGAGCAAAAAAGACAAACGTCCAGCTTTTGCTGCCACAGCAAAGGTGCCAGCGGGGAAAAGTAATGCTGGTTCTCACTGCCTCCTGGAACCCTTTCAAATGCCACAGACAATTTGGCCCTCTCTGCTTTCCTGCGGACTCCATCCTCAAAAGCACCTGTTTTCGCTTTCGGCAGCCTCCGGAGCAAAAAAGACAAACGTCCAGCTTTTGCTGCCACAGCAAAGGTGCCAGCGGGGAAAAGTAATGCTGGTTCTCACTGCCTCCTGGAACCCTTTCAAATGCCCCAGACAATTTGGCCCTCTCTGCTTTCCTGTGGACTCCATCCTCAAAAGCACCTGTTTTCGCTTTCGGCAGCCTCCGGAGCAAAAAAGACAAACGTCCAGCTTTTGCTGCCACAGCAAAGGTGCCAGCGGGGAAAAGTAATGCTGGTTCTCACTGCCTCCTGGAACCCTTTCAAATGCCACAGACAATTTGGCCCTCTCTGCTTTCCTGCGGACTCCATCCTCAAAAGCACCTGTTTTCGCTTTCGGCAGCCTCCGGAGCAAAAAAGACAAACGTCCAGCTTTTGCTGCCACAGCAAACGTGCCAGCGGGGAAAAGTAATGCTGGTTCTCACTGCCTCCTGGAACTCCTTCAAATGCCCCAGACAATTTGGCTCTCTCTTCTTTCCTGCGGACTCCATCCTCAAAAGCACCTGTTTTCGCTTTCGGCAGCCTCCGGAGCAAAAAAGACAAACGTCCAGCTTTTGCTGCCACAGCAAACGTGCCAGCGGGGAAAAGTAATGCTGGTTATCACTGCCTCCTGGAACCTCTTCAAATGCCACAGACATTTTGGCCCTCTCTGCTTTCCTGCGGACTCCATCCTCAAAAGCACCTGTTTTCGCTTTCGGCAACCTCATGAGCAAAAAAGAAAAACGTCCAGCTTTTGCTGCCACAGCAAAGGTGCCAGCGGGGAAAAGTAATGCTGGTTCTCACTGCCTCCTGGAACTCTTTCAAATGCCACAGACAATTTGGCCCTCTCTGCTTTCCTGCGGACTCCATCCTCAAAAGCAGCTGTTTTCGCTTTCGGCAGCCTCCGGAGCAAAAAAGACAAACGTCCAGCTTTTGCTGCCACAGCAAAGGTGCCAGCGGGGAAAAGTAATGCTGGTTCTCACTGCCTCCTGGAACCTCTTCAAATGCCCCAGACAATTTGGCCCTCTCTGCTTTCCTGCGGACTCCATCCTCAAAAGCACCTGTTTTCGCTTTTGGCAACCTCCGGAGCAAAAAAGACAAACGTCCAGCTTTTGCTGCCACAGCAAAGGTGCCAGCGGGGAAAAGTAATGCTGGTTCTCACTGCCTCCTGGAACCCTTTCAAATGCCACAGACAATTTGGCCCTCTCTGCTTTCCTGCGGACTCCATCCTCAAAAGCACCTGTTTTCGCTTTCGGCAGCCTCCGGAGCAAAAAAGACAAACGTCCAGCTTTTGCTGCCACAGCAAAGATGCCAGCGGGGAAAAGTAATACTGGTTCTCACTGCCTCCTGGAACCCTTTCAAATGCCACAGACAATTTGGCCCTCTCTGCTTTCCTGCGGACTCCATCCTCAAAAGCACCTGTTTTCGCTTTCGGCAGCCTCCGGAGCAAAAAAGACAAACGTCCAGCTTTTGCTGCCACAGCAAAGGTGCCAGCGGGGAAAAGTAATGCTGGTTCTCACTGCCTCCTGGAACCCTTTCAAATGCACCACACAATTTGGCCCTCTCTGCTTTCCTGCGGACTCCATCCTCAAAAGCACCTGTTTTCGCTTTCGGCAGCCTCCGGAGCAAAAAAGACAAACGTCCAGCTTTTGCTGCCACAACAAAGGTGCCAGCGGGGAAAAGTAATGCTGGTTCTCACTGCCTCCTGGAACCCTTTCAAATGCCCCAGACAATTTGGCCCTCTCTGCTTTCCTGCGGACTCCATCCTCAAAAGCACCTGTTTTCGCTTTCGGCAACCTCCGGACCAAAAAAGACAAACGTCCAGCTTTTGCTGCCACAGCAAAGGTGCCAGCGGGGAAAAGTAATGCTGGTTCTCACTGCCTCCTCGAACCTGTTCAAATGCCCCAGACAATTTGGCCCTCTCTGCTTTCCTGCGGACTCCATCCTCAAAAGCACCTGTTTTCGCTTTCGGCAGCCTCCGGAGCAAAAAAGACAAACGTCCAGCTTTTGCTGGCACAGCAAAGGTGCCAGCGGGGAAAAGTAATGCTGGTTCTCACTGCCTCCTGGAACCCTTTCAAATGCCACAGACAATTTGGCCCTCTCTGCTTTCCTGCGGACTCCATCCTCAAAAGAACCTATTTTCGCTTTCGGCAGCCTCCGGAGCAAAAAAAGACAAACGTCCAGCTTTTGCTGGCACAGCAAAGGTGCCAGCGGGGAAAAGTAATGCTGGTTCTCACTGCCTCCTGGAACCCTTTCAAATGCCCCAGACAATTTGGCCCTCTCTGCTTTCCTGAAAAGTCTATCCTCAAAAGCACCTGTTTTCGCTTTCGGCAGCCTCCGGAGCAAAAAAGACAAACGTCCAGCTTTTGCTGCCACAGCAAAGGTGCCAGCGGGGAAAAGTAATGCTGGTTCTCACTGCCTCCTGGAACCTCTTCAAATGCCCCAGACAATTTGGCCCTCTCTGCTTTCCTGCGGACTCCATCCTCAAAAGCACCTGTTTTCGCTTTTGGCAACCTCCGGAGCAAAAAAAACAAACGTCCAGCTTTTGCTGCCACAGCAAAGGTGCCAGCGGGGAAAAGTAATGCTGGTTCTCACTGCCTCCTGGAACCCTTTCAAATGCCCCTGACAATTTGGCCCTCTCTGCTTTCCTGCGGACTCCATCCTCAAAAGCACCTGTTTTCGCTTTCGGCAACCTCCGGAGCAAAAAAGACAAACGTCCAGCTTTTGCTGCCACAGCAAAGGTGCCAGAGGGGAAAAGTAATGCTGGTTCTCACTGCCTCCTGGAACCCTTTCAAATGCCACAGACAATTTGGCCCTCTCTGCTTTCCTGCGGACTCCATCCTCAAAAGCACCTGTTTTTGCTTTCGGCAGCCTCCGGAGCAAAAAAGACAAACGTCCAGCTTTTGCTGCCACAGCAAAGGTGCCAGCGGGGAAAAGTAATGCTGGTTCTCACTGCCTCCTGGAACCTCTTCAAATGCCCCAGACAATTTGGCCCTCTCTGCTTTCCTGCAGACTCCATCCTCAAAAGCACCTGTTTTCGCTTTTGGCAACCTCCGGAGCAAAAAAGACAAACGTCCAGCTTTTGCTGCCACAGCAAAGGTGCCAGCGGGGAAAAGTAATGCTGGTTCTCACTGCCTCCTGGAACCCTTTCAAATGCCACAGACAATTTGGCCCTCTCTGCTTTCCTGCGGACTCCATCCTCAAAAGCACCTGTTTTCGCTTTCGGCAGCCTCCGGAGCAAAAAAGACAAACGTCCAGCCTTTGCTGCCACAACAAAGGTGCCAGCGGGGAAACGTAATGCTGGTTCTCACTACCTCCTTGAACCTCTTCAAATGCCACAGACAATTTGGCCCTCTCTGCTTTCCTGCGGACTCCATCCTCAAAAGCACCTGTTTTCGCTTTCGGCAGCCTCCGGAGCAAAAAAGACAAACGTCCAGCTTTTGCTGCCACAGCAAAGGTGCCAGCGGGGAAAAGTGATGCTGGTTCTCACTGCCTCCTGGAACTCTTTCAAATGCCACAGACAATTTGGCCCTCTCTGCTTTCCTGCGGACTCCATCCTCAAAAGCACCTGTTTTCGCTTTCGGCAGCCTCCGGAGCAAAAAAGACAAACGTCCAGCCTTTCCTGCCACAACAAAGGTGCCAGCGGGGAAAAGTAATGCTGGTTCTCACTACCTCCTTGAACCCTTTCAAATGCCACAGACAATTTGGCCCTCTCTGCTTTCCTGCGGACTCCATCCTCAAAAGCACCTGTTTTCGCTTTCGGCAACCTCCGGAGCAAAAAAGACAAACGTCCAGCTTTTGCTGCCACAGCAAAGGTGCCAGCGGGGAAAAGTAATGCTGGTTCTCACTGCCTCCTGGAACCCTTTCAAATGCCACAGACAATTTGGCCCTCTCTGCTTTCCTGCGGACTCCATCCTCAAAAGCACCTGTTTTCGCTTTCGGCAGCCTCCGGAGCAAAAAAGACAAACGTCCAGCTTTTGCTGCCACAGCAAAGGTGCCAGCGGGGAAAAGTAATGCTGGTTCTCACTGCCTCCTGGAACCCTTTCAAATGCCACAGACAATTTGGCCCTCTCTGCTTTCCTGCGGACTCCATCCTCAAAAGCACCTGTTTTCGCTTTCGGCAGCCTCCGGAGCAAAAAAGACAAACGTCCAGCTTTTGCTGCCACAGCAAAGGTGCCAACGGGGAAAAGTAATGCTGGTTCTCACTGCCTCCTGGAACCCTTTCAAATGCCACAGACAATTTGGCCCTCTCTGCTTTCCTGCGGACTCCATCCTCAAAAGCACCTGTTTTCGCTTTCGGCAGCCTCCGGAGCAAAAAAGACAAACGTCCAGCTTTTGCTGCCACAGCAAAGGTGCCAGCGGGGAAAAGTAATGCTGGTTCTCACTGCCTCCTGGAACCCTTTCAAATGCCCCAGACAATTTGGCCCTCTCTGCTTTCCTGCGGACTCCATCCTCAAAAGCACCTGTTTTCGCTTTTGGCAACCTCCGGAGCAAAAAAGACAAACGTCCAGCTTTTGCTGCCACAGCAAAGGTGCCAGCGGGGAAAAGTAATGCTGGTTCTCACTGCCTCCTGGAACCCTTTCAAATGCCACAGACAATTTGGCCCTCTCTGCTTTCCTGCGGACTCCATCCTCAAAAGCACCTGTTTTCGCTTTCGGCAGCCTCCGGAGCAAAAAAGACAAACGTCCAGCTTTTGCTGCCACAGCAAAGATGCCAGCGGGGAAAAGTAATACTGGTTCTCACTGCCTCCTGGAACCCTTTCAAATGCCACAGACAATTTGGCCCTCTCTGCTTTCCTGCGGACTCCATCCTCAAAAGCACCTGTTTTCGCTTTCGGCAGCCTCCGGACCAAAAAAGACAAACGTCCAGCTTTTGCTGCCACAGCAAAGGTGCCAGCGGGGAAAAGTAATGCTGGTTCTCACTGCCTCCTCGAACCTGTACAAATGCCCCAGACAATTTGGCCCTCTCTGCTTTCCTGCGGACTCCATCCTCAAAAGCACCTGTTTTCGCTTTCGGCAGCCTCCGGAGCAAAAAAGACAAACGTCCAGCTTTTGCTGCCACAGCAAAGGTGCCAGCGGGGAAAAGTAATGCTGGTTCTCACTGCCTCCTGGAACCCTTTCAAATGCCCCAGACAATTTGGCCCTCTCTGCTTTCCTGCGGACTCCATCCTCAAAAGCACCTGTTTTCGCTTTCGGCAGCCTCCGGAGCAAAAAAGACAAACGTCCAGCCTTTGCTGCCACAACAAAGGTGCCAGCGGGGAAACGTAATGCTGGTTCTCACTACCTCCTTGAACCCTTTCAATTGCCACAGACAATTTGGCCCTCTCTGCTTTCCTGCGGACTCCATCCTCAAAAGCACCTGTTTTCGCTTTCGGCAGCCTCCGGAGCAAAAAAGACAAACGTCCAGCTTTTGCTGCCACAGCAAAGGTGCCAGCGGGGAAAAGTGATGCTGGTTCTCACTGCCTCCTGGAACTCTTTCAAATGCCACAGACAATTTGGCCCTCTCTGCTTTCCTGCGGACTCCATCCTCAAAAGCACCTGTTTTCGCTTTCGGCAGCCTCCGGAGCAAAAAAGACAAACGTCCAGCCTTTGCTGCCACAACAAAGGTGCCAGCGGGGAAAAGTAATGCTGGTTCTCACTACCTCCTTGAACCCTTTCAAATGCCACAGACAATTTGGCCCTCTCTGCTTTCCTGCGGACTCCATCCTCAAAAGCACCTGTTTTCGCTTTCGGCAGCCTCCGGAGCAAAAAAGACAAACGTCCAGCTTTTGCTGCCACAGCAAAGGTGCCAGCGGGGAAAAGTGATGCTGGTTCTCACTGCCTCCTGGAACTCTTTCAAATGCCACAGACAATTTGGCCCTCTCTGCTTTCCTGCGGACTCCATCCTCAAAAGCACCTGTTTTCGCTTTCGGCAGCCTCCGGAGCAAAAAAGACAAACGTCCAGCCTTTGCTGCCACAACAAAGGTGCCAGCGGGGAAAAGTAATGCTGGTTCTCACTGCCTCCTGGAACCCTTTCAAATGCCCCAGACAATTTGGCCCTCTCTGCTTTCCTGCGGACTCCATCCTCAAAAGCAGCTGTTTTCGCTTTCGGCAGCCTCCGGAGCAAAAAAGACAAACGTCCAGCTTTTGCTGCCACAGCAAAGGTGCCAGCGGGGAAAAGTAATGCTGGTTCTCACTGCCTCCTGGAACCTCTTCAAATGCCCCAGACAATTTGGCCCTCTCTGCTTTCCTGCGGACTCCATCCTCAAAAGCACCTGTTTTCGCTTTCGGCAGCCTCCGGAGCAAAAAAGACAAACGTCCAGCTTTTGCTGCCACAGCAAACGTGCCAGCGGGGAAAAGTAATGCTGGTTCTCACTGCCTCCTGGAACTCCTTCAAATGCCCCAGACAATTTGGCTCTCTCTGCTTTCCTGCGGACTCCATCCTCAAAAGCACCTGTTTTCGCTTTCGGCAGCCTCTGGAGCAAAAAAGACAAACGTCCAGCTTTTGCTGCCACAGCAAACGTGCCAGCGGGGAAAAGTAATGCTGGTTATCACTGCCTCCTGGAACCTCTTCAAATGCCACAGACATTTTGGCCCTCTCTGCTTTCCTGCGGACTCCATCCTCAAAAGCATCTGTTTTCGCTTTCGGCAACCTCATGAGCAAAAAAGAAAAAACGTCCAGCTTTTGCTGCCACAGCAAAGGTGCCAGCGGGGAAAAGTAATGCTGGTTCTCACTGCCTCCTGGAACTCTTTCAAATGCCACAGACAATTTGGCCTTCTCTGCTTTCCTGCGGACTCCATCCTCAAAAGCAGCTGTTTTCGCTTTCAGCAGCCTCCGGAGCAAAAAAGACAAACGTCCAGCTTTTGCTGCCACAGCAAAGGTGCCAGCGGGGAAAAGTAATGCTTGTTCTCCCTGCCTCCTGGAACCCTTTCAAATGCCCCAGACAATTTGGCCCTCTCTGCTTTCCTGCGGACTCCATCCTCAAAAGCACCTGTTTTCGCTTTTGGCAACCTCCGGAGCAAAAAAGACAAACGTCCAGCATTTGCTGCCACAGCAAAGGTGCCAGCGGGGAAAAGTAATGCTGGTTCTCACTGCCTCCTGGAACCCTTTCAAATGCCACAGACAATTTGGCCCTCTCTGCTTTCCTGCGGACTCCATCCTCAAAAGCACCTGTTTTCGCTTTCGGCAGCCTCCGGAGCAAAAAAGAGAAACGTCCAGCTTTTGCTGCCACAGCAAAGGTGCCAGCGGGGAAAAGTAATGCTGGTTCTCACTGCCTCCTGGAACCTCTTCAAATGCCCCAGACAATTTGGCCCTCTCTGCTTTCCTGCGGACTCCATCCTCAAAAGCACCTGTTTTCGCTTTCGGCAACCTCCGGAGCAAAAAAGACAAACGTCCAGCTTTTGCTGCCACAGCAAAGGTGCCAGCGGGGAAAAGTAATGCTGGTTCTCACTGCCTCCTGGAACCTGTTCAAATGCCACAGACAATTAAGCCCTCTCTGCTTTCCTGCGGACTCTATCCTCAAAAGCGCCTTTTTTCACTTTCGGCGCCCTCCGGTGGTAAAAAGACAAACGTCCAGCTTTTGCTGCCACAGCAAAGGTGCCAGCGGGGAAAAGTAATGCTGGTTCTCACTGCCTCCTGGAACTCTTTCAAATGCCCCAGACAATTTGGCCCTCTCTGCTTTCCTGCGGACTCCATCCTCAAAAGCACCTATTTTCGCTTTCGGCAGCCTCCGGAGCAAAAAAGACAAACGTCCAGCTTTTGCTGCCACAGCAAAGGTGCCAGCGGGGAAAAGTGATGCTGGTTCTCACTGCCTCCTGGAACCCTTTCAAATGCCACAGACAATTTGGCCCTCTCTGCTTTCCTGCGGACTCCATCCTCAAAAGCACCTGTTTTCGCTTTCGGCAGCCTCCGGAGCAAAAAAGACAAACGTCCAGCCTTTGCTGCCACAACAAAGGTGCCAGCGGGGAAAAGTAATGCTGGTTCTCACTGCCTCCTGGAACCCTTTCAAATGCCCCAGACAATTTGGCCCTCTCTGCTTTCCTGCGGACTCCATCCTCAAAAGCACCTGTTTTCGCTTTTGGCAACCTCCGGAGCAAAAAAGACAAACGTCCAGCTTTTGCTGCCACAGCAAAGGTGCCAGCGGGGAAAAGTAATGCTGGTTCTCACTGCCTCCTGGAACCCTTTCAAATGCCACAGACAATTTGGCCCTCTCTGCTTTCCTGCGGACTCCATCCTCAAAAGCAGCTGTTTTCGCTTTCGGCAGCCTCCGGAGCAAAAAAGACAAACGTCCAGCTTTTGCTGCCACAGCAAAGATGCCAGCGGGGAAAAGTAATACTGGTTCTCACTGCCTCCTGGAACCCTTTCAAATGCCACAGACAATTTGGCCCTCTCTGCTTTCCTGCGGACTCCATCCTCAAAAGCACCTGTTTTCGCTTTCGGCAGCCTCCGGAGCAAAAAAGACAAACGTCCAGCTTTTGCTGCCACAGCAAAGGTGCCAGCGGGGAAAAGTAATGCTGGTTCTCACTACCTCCTTGAACCCTTTCAAATGCCACAGACAATTTGGCCCTCTCTGCTTTCCTGCGGACTCCATCCTCAAAAGCACCTGTTTTCGCTTTCGGCAGCCTCCGGAGCAAAAAAGACAAACGTCCAGCTTTTGCTGCCACAGCAAAGGTGCCAGCGGGGAAAAGTAATGCTGGTTCTCACTGCCTCCTGGAACCCTTTCAAATGCCCCAGACAATTTGGCCCTCTCTGCTTTCCTGCGGACTCCATCCTCAAAAGCACCTGTTTTCGCTTTCGGCAACCTCCGGACCAAAAAAGACAAACGTCCAGCTTTTGCTGCCACAGCAAAGGTGCCAGCGGGGAAAAGTAATGCTGGTTCTCACTGCCTCCTCGAACCCGTACAAATGCCCCAGACAATTTGGCCCTCTCTGCTTTCCTGCGGACTCCATCCTCAAAAGCACCTGTTTTCGCTTTCGGCAGCCTCCGGAGCAAAAAAGACAAACGTCCAGCTTTTGCTGCCACAGCAAAGGTGCCAGCGGGGAAAAGTAATGCTGGTTCTCACTGCCTCCTGGAACCCTTTCAAATGCCACAGACAATTTGGCCCTCTCTGCTTTCCTGCGGACTCCATCCTCAAAAGCACCTGTTTTCGCTTTCGGCAGCCTCCGGAGCAAAAAAGACAAACGTCCAGCCTTTGCTGCCACAACAAAGGTGCCAGCGGGGAAACGTAATGCTGGTTCTCACTACCTCCTTGAACCCTTTCAAATGCCACAGACAATTTGGCCCTCTCTGCTTTCCTGCGGACTCCATCCTCAAAAGCACCTGTTTTCGCTTTCGGCAGCCTCCGGAGCAAAAAAGACAAACGTCCAGCTTTTGCTGCCACAGCAAAGGTGCCAGCGGGGAAAAGTGATGCTGGTTCTCACTGCCTCCTGGAACTCTTTCAAATGCCACAGACAATTTGGCCCTCTCTGCTTTCCTGCGGACTCCATCCTCAAAAGCACCTGTTTTCGCTTTCGGCAGCCTCCGGAGCAAAAAAGACAAACGTCCAGCCTTTGCTGCCACAACAAAGGTGCCAGCGGGGAAAAGTAATGCTGGTTCTCACTACCTCCTTGAACCCTTTCAAATGCCACAGACAATTTGGCCCTCTCTGCTTTCCTGCGGACTCCATCCTCAAAAGCACCTGTTTTCGCTTTCGGCAGCCTCCGGAGCAAAAAAGACAAACGTCCAGCTTTTGCTGCCACAGCAAAGGTGCCAGCGGGGAAAAGTGATGCTGGTTCTCACTGCCTCCTGGAACTCTTTCAAATGCCACAGACAATTTGGCCCTCTCTGCTTTCCTGCGGACTCCATCCTCAAAAGCACCTGTTTTCGCTTTCGGCAGCCTCCGGAGCAAAAAAGACAAACGTCCAGCCTTTGCTGCCACAACAAAGGTGCCAGCGGGGAAAAGTAATGCTGGTTCTCACTGCCTCCTGGAACCCTTTCAAATGCCCCAGACAATTTGGCCCTCTCTGCTTTCCTGCGGACTCCATCCTCAAAAGCAGCTGTTTTCGCTTTCGGCAGCCTCCGGAGCAAAAAAGACAAACGTCCAGCTTTTGCTGCCACAGCAAAGGTGCCAGCGGGGAAAAGTAATGCTGGTTCTCACTGCCTCCTGGAACCTCTTCAAATGCCCCAGACAATTTGGCCCTCTCTGCTTTCCTGCGGACTCCATCCTCAAAAGCAGCTGTTTTCGCTTTCGGCAGCCTCCGGAGCAAAAAAGACAAACGTCCAGCTTTTGCTGCCACAGCAAACGTGCCAGCGGGGAAAAGTAATGCTGGTTCTCACTGCCTCCTGGAACTCCTTCAAATGCCCCAGACAATTTGGCTCTCTCTGCTTTCCTGCGGACTCCATCCTCAAAAGCACCTGTTTTCGCTTTCGGCAGCCTCCGGAGCAAAAAAGACAAACGTCCAGCTTTTGCTGCCACAGCAAACGTGCCAGCGGGGAAAAGTAATGCTGGTTATCACTGCCTCCTGGAACCTCTTCAAATGCCACAGACATTTTGGCCCTCTCTGCTTTCCTGCGGACTCCATCCTCAAAAGCATCTGTTTTCGCTTTCGGCAACCTCATGAGCAAAAAAGACAAACGTCCAGCTTTTGCTGCCACAGCAAAGGTGCCAGCGGGGAAAAGTAATGCTGGTTCTCACTGCCTCCTGGAACTCTTTCAAATGCCACAGACAATTTGGCCCTCTCTGCTTTCCTGCGGACTCCATCCTCAAAAGCAGCTGTTTTCGCTTTCGGCAGCCTCCGGAGCAAAAAAGACAAACGTCCAGCTTTTGCTGCCACAGCAAACGTGCCAGCGGGGAAAAGTAATGCTGGTTCTCACTGCCTCCTGGAACCCTTTCAAATGCCACAGACAATTTGGCCCTCTCTGCTTTCCTGCGGACTCCATCCTCAAAAGCACCTGTTTTCGCTTTCGGCAGCCTCCGGAGCAAAAAAGACAAACGTCCAGCTTTTGCTGCCACAGCAAAGATGCCAGCGGGGAAAAGTAATACTGGTTCTCACTGCCTCCTGGAACCCTTTCAAATGCCACAGACAATTTGGCCCTCTCTGCTTTCCTGCGGACTCCATCCTCAAAAGCACCTGTTTTCGCTTTCGGCAGCCTCCGGACCAAAAAAGACAAACGTCCAGCTTTTGCTGCCACAGCAAAGGTGCCAGCGGGGAAAAGTAATGCTGGTTCTCACTGCCTCCTGGAACCCTTTCAAATGCCACAGACAATTTGGCCCTCTCTGCTTTCCTGCGGACTCCATCCTCAAAAGCACCTGTTTTCGCTTTCGGCAGCCTCCGGAGCAAAAAAGACAAACGTCCAGCTTTTGCTGCCACAGCAAAGGTGCCAGCGGGGAAAAGTAATGCTGGTTCTCACTGCCTCCTGGAACCCTTTCAAATGCCCCAGACAATTTGGCCCTCTCTGCTTTCCTGCGGACTCCATCCTCAAAAGCACCTGTTTTCGCTTTCGGCAACCTCCGGACCAAAAAAGACAAACGTCCAGCTTTTGCTGCCACAGCAAAGGTGCCAGCGGGGAAAAGTAATGCTGGTTCTCACTGCCTCCTCGAACCCGTACAAATGCCCCAGACAATTTGGCCCTCTCTGCTTTCCTGCGGACTCCATCCTCAAAAGCACCTGTTTTCGCTTTCGGCAGCCTCCGGAGCAAAAAAGACAAACGTCCAGCTTTTGCTGCCACAGCAAAGGTGCCAGCGGGGAAAAGTAATGCTGGTTCTCACTGCCTCCTGGAACCCTTTCAAATGCCACAGACAATTTGGCCCTCTCTGCTTTCCTGCGGACTCCATCCTCAAAAGCACCTGTTTTCGCTTTCGGCAGCCTCCGGAGCAAAAAAGACAAACGTCCAGCCTTTGCTGCCACAACAAAGGTGCCAGCGGGGAAACGTAATGCTGGTTCTCACTACCTCCTTGAACCCTTTCAAATGCCACAGACAATTTGGCCCTCTCTGCTTTCCTGCGGACTCCATCCTCAAAAGCACCTGTTTTCGCTTTCGGCAGCCTCCGGAGCAAAAAAGACAAACGTCCAGCTTTTGCTGCCACAGCAAAGGTGCCAGCGGGGAAAAGTGATGCTGGTTCTCACTGCCTCCTGGAACTCTTTCAAATGCCACAGACAATTTGGCCCTCTCTGCTTTCCTGCGGACTCCATCCTCAAAAGCACCTGTTTTCGCTTTCGGCAGCCTCCGGAGCAAAAAAGACAAACGTCCAGCCTTTGCTGCCACAACAAAGGTGCCAGCGGGGAAAAGTAATGCTGGTTCTCACTACCTCCTTGAACCCTTTCAAATGCCACAGACAATTTGGCCCTCTCTGCTTTCCTGCGGACTCCATCCTCAAAAGCACCTGTTTTCGCTTTCGGCAGCCTCCGGAGCAAAAAAGACAAACGTCCAGCTTTTGCTGCCACAGCAAAGGTGCCAGCGGGGAAAAGTGATGCTGGTTCTCACTGCCTCCTGGAACTCTTTCAAATGCCACAGACAATTTGGCCCTCTCTGCTTTCCTGCGGACTCCATCCTCAAAAGCACCTGTTTTCGCTTTCGGCAGCCTCCGGAGCAAAAAAGACAAACGTCCAGCCTTTGCTGCCACAACAAAGGTGCCAGCGGGGAAAAGTAATGCTGGTTCTCACTGCCTCCTGGAACCCTTTCAAATGCCCCAGACAATTTGGCCCTCTCTGCTTTCCTGCGGACTCCATCCTCAAAAGCAGCTGTTTTCGCTTTCGGCAGCCTCCGGAGCAAAAAAGACAAACGTCCAGCTTTTGCTGCCACAGCAAAGGTGCCAGCGGGGAAAAGTAATGCTGGTTCTCACTGCCTCCTGGAACCTCTTCAAATGCCCCAGACAATTTGGCCCTCTCTGCTTTCCTGCGGACTCCATCCTCAAAAGCAGCTGTTTTCGCTTTCGGCAGCCTCCGGAGCAAAAAAGACAAACGTCCAGCTTTTGCTGCCACAGCAAACGTGCCAGCGGGGAAAAGTAATGCTGGTTCTCACTGCCTCCTGGAACTCCTTCAAATGCCCCAGACAATTTGGCTCTCTCTGCTTTCCTGCGGACTCCATCCTCAAAAGCACCTGTTTTCGCTTTCGGCAGCCTCCGGAGCAAAAAAGACAAACGTCCAGCTTTTGCTGCCACAGCAAACGTGCCAGCGGGGAAAAGTAATGCTGGTTATCACTGCCTCCTGGAACCTCTTCAAATGCCACAGACATTTTGGCCCTCTCTGCTTTCCTGCGGACTCCATCCTCAAAAGCATCTGTTTTCGCTTTCGGCAACCTCATGAGCAAAAAAGACAAACGTCCAGCTTTTGCTGCCACAGCAAAGGTGCCAGCGGGGAAAAGTAATGCTGGTTCTCACTGCCTCCTGGAACTCTTTCAAATGCCACAGACAATTTGGCCCTCTCTGCTTTCCTGCGGACTCCATCCTCAAAAGCAGCTGTTTTCGCTTTCGGCAGCCTCCGGAGCAAAAAAGACAAACGTCCAGCTTTTGCTGCCACAGCAAAGGTGCCAGCGGGGAAAAGTAATGCTGGTTCTCACTGCCTCCTGGAACCTCTTCAAATGCCCCAGACAATTTGGCCCTCTCTGCTTTCCTGCGGACTCCATCCTCAAAAGCACCTGTTTTCGCTTTTGGCAACCTCCGGAGCAAAAAAGACAAACGTCCAGCATTTGCTGCCACAGCAAAGGTGCCAGCGGGGAAAAGTAATGCTGGTTCTCACTGCCTCCTGGAACCCTTTCAAATGCCACAGACAATTTGGCCCTCTCTGCTTTCCTGCGGACTCCATCCTCAAAAGCACCTGTTTTCGCTTTCGGCAGCCTCCGGAGCAAAAAAGAGAAACGTCCAGCTTTTGCTGCCACAGCAAAGGTGCCAGCGGGGAAAAGTAATGCTGGTTCTCACTGCCTCCTGGAACCTCTTCAAATGCCCCAGACAATTTGGCCCTCTCTGCTTTCCTGCGGACTCCATCCTCAAAAGCACCTGTTTTCGCTTTCGGCAACCTCCGGAGCAAAAAAGACAAACGTCCAGCTTTTGCTGCCACAGCAAAGGTGCCAGCGGGGAAAAGTAATGCTGGTTCTCACTGCCTCCTGGAACCTGTTCAAATGCCCCAGACAATTTGGCCCTCTCTGCTTTCCTGCGGACTCCATCCTCAAAAGCACCTGTTTTCGCTTTCGGCAGCCTCCGGAGCAAAAAAGACAAACGTCCAGCTTTTGCTGCCACAGCAAAGGTGCCAGCGGGGAAAAGTAATGCTGGTTCTCACTGCCTCCTGGAACCCTTTCAAATGCCACAGACAATTAAGCCCTCTCTGCTTTCCTGCGGACTCTATCCTCAAAAGCGCCTTTTTTCACTTTCGGCGCCCTCCGGTGGTAAAAAGACAAACGTCCAGCTTTTGCTGCCACAGCAAAGGTGCCAGCGGGGAAAAGTAATGCTGGTTCTCACTGCCTCCTGGAACTCTTTCAAATGCCCCAGACAATTTGGCCCTCTCTGCTTTCCTGCGGACTCCATCCTCAAAAGCACCTATTTTCGCTTTCGGCAGCCTCCGGAGCAAAAAAGACAAACGTCCAGCTTTTGCTGCCACAGCAAAGGTGCCAGCGGGGAAAAGTGATGCTGGTTCTCACTGCCTCCTGGAACCCTTTCAAATGCCACAGACAATTTGGCCCTCTCTGCTTTCCTGCGGACTCCATCCTCAAAAGCACCTGTTTTCGCTTTCGGCAGCCTCCGGAGCAAAAAAGACAAACGTCCAGCCTTTGCTGCCACAACAAAGGTGCCAGCGGGGAAACGTAATGCTGGTTCTCACTACCTCCTTGAACCCTTTCAAATGCCACAGACAATTTGGCCCTCTCTGCTTTCCTGCGGACTCCATCCTCAAAAGCACCTGTTTTCGCTTTCGGCAGCCTCCGGAGCAAAAAAGACAAACGTCCAGCTTTTGCTGCCACAGCAAAGGTGCCAGCGGGGAAAAGTGATGCTGGTTCTCACTGCCTCCTGGAACTCTTTCAAATGCCACAGACAATTTGGCCCTCTCTGCTTTCCTGCGGACTCCATCCTCAAAAGCACCTGTTTTCGCTTTCGGCAGCCTCCGGAGCAAAAAAGACAAACGTCCAGCCTTTGCTGCCACAACAAAGGTGCCAGCGGGGAAAAGTAATGCTGGTTCTCACTACCTCCTTGAACCCTTTCAAATGCCACAGACAATTTGGCCCTCTCTGCTTTCCTGCGGACTCCATCCTCAAAAGCACCTGTTTTCGCTTTCGGCAACCTCCGGAGCAAAAAAGACAAACGTCCAGCTTTTGCTGCCACAGCAAAGGTGCCAGCGGGGAAAAGTAATGCTGGTTCTCACTGCCTCCTGGAACCCTTTCAAATGCCACAGACAATTTGGCCCTCTCTGCTTTCCTGCGGACTCCATCCTCAAAAGCACCTGTTTTCGCTTTCGGCAGCCTCCGGAGCAAAAAAGACAAACGTCCAGCTTTTGCTGCCACAGCAAAGGTGCCAGCGGGGAAAAGTAATGCTGGTTCTCACTGCCTCCTGGAACCCTTTCAAATGCCACAGACAATTTGGCCCTCTCTGCTTTCCTGCGGACTCCATCCTCAAAAGCACCTGTTTTCGCTTTCGGCAGCCTCCGGAGCAAAAAAGACAAACGTCCAGCTTTTGCTGCCACAGCAAAGGTGCCAGCGGGGAAAAGTAATGCTGGTTCTCACTGCCTCCTGGAACCTCTTCAAATGCCCCAGACAATTTGGCCCTCTCTGCTTTCCTGCGGACTCCATCCTCAAAAGCACCTGTTTTCGCTTTTGGCAACCTCCGGAGCAAAAAAGACAAACGTCCAGCTTTTGCTGCCACAGCAAAGGTGCCAGCGGGGAAAAGTAATGCTGGTTCTCACTGCCTCCTGGAACTCTTTCAAATGCCACAGACAATTTGGCCCTCTCTGCTTTCCTGCGGACTCCATCCTCAAAAGCAGCTGTTTTCGCTTTCGGCAGCCTCCGGAGCAAAAAAGACAAACGTCCAGCTTTTGCTGCCACAGCAAAGGTGCCAGCGGGGAAAAGTAATGCTGGTTCTCACTGCCTCCTGGAACCTCTTCAAATGCCCCAGACAATTTGGCCCTCTCTGCTTTCCTGCGGACTCCATCCTCAAAAGCACCTGTTTTCGCTTTTGGCAACCTCCGGAGCAAAAAAGACAAACGTCCAGCTTTTGCTGCCACAGCAAAGGTGCCAGCGGGGAAAAGTAATGCTGGTTCTCACTGCCTCCTGGAACCCTTTCAAATGCCACAGACAATTTGGCCCTCTCTGCTTTCCTGCGGACTCCATCCTCAAAAGCACCTGTTTTCGCTTTCGGCAGCCTCCGGAGCAAAAAAGACAAACGTCCAGCTTTTGCTGCCACAGCAAAGATGCCAGCGGGGAAAAGTAATACTGGTTCTCACTGCCTCCTGGAACCCTTTCAAATGCCACAGACAATTTGGCCCTCTCTGCTTTCCTGCGGACTCCATCCTCAAAAGCACCTGTTTTCGCTTTCGGCAGCCTCCGGAGCAAAAAAGACAAACGTCCAGCTTTTGCTGCCACAGCAAAGGTGCCAGCGGGGAAAAGTAATGCTGGTTCTCACTGCCTCCTGGAACCCTTTCAAATGCACCACACAATTTGGCCCTCTCTGCTTTCCTGCGGACTCCATCCTCAAAAGCACCTGTTTTCGCTTTCGGCAGCCTCCGGAGCAAAAAAGACAAACGTCCAGCTTTTGCTGCCACAGCAAAGGTGCCAGCGGGGAAAAGTAATGCTGGTTCTCACTGCCTCCTGGAACCCTTTCAAATGCCCCAGACAATTTGGCCCTCTCTGCTTTCCTGCGGACTCCATCCTCAAAAGCACCTGTTTTCGCTTTCGGCAACCTCCGGACCAAAAAAGACAAACGTCCAGCTTTTGCTGCCACAGCAAAGGTGCCAGCGGGGAAAAGTAATGCTGGTTCTCACTGCCTCCTGGAACCCTTTCAAATGCCACAGACAATTTGGCCCTCTCTGCTTTCCTGCGGACTCCATCCTCAAAAGAACCTATTTTCGCTTTCGGCAGCCTCCGGAGCAAAAAAAGACAAACGTCCAGCTTTTGCTGGCACAGCAAAGGTGCCAGCGGGGAAAAGTAATGCTGGTTCTCACTGCCTCCTGGAACCCTTTCAAATGCCCCAGACAATATGTCCCTCTCTGCTTTCCTGAAAAGTCTATCCTCAAAAGCACCTGTTTTCGCTTTCGGCAGCCTCCGGAGCAAAAAAGACAAACGTCCAGCTTTTGCTGCCACAGCAAAGGTGCCAGAGGGGAAAAGTAATGCTGGTTCTCACTGCCTCCTGGAACCCTTTCAAATGCCACAGACAATTTGGCCCTCTCTGCTTTCCTGCGGACTCCATCCTCAAAAGCACCTGTTTTTGCTTTCGGCAGCCTCCGGAGCAAAAAAGACAAACGTCCAGCTTTTGCTGCCACAGCAAAGGTGCCAGCGGGGAAAAGTAATGCTGGTTCTCACTGCCTCCTGGAACCTCTTCAAATGCCCCAGACAATTTGGCCCTCTCTGCTTTCCTGCAGACTCCATCCTCAAAAGCACCTGTTTTCGCTTTTGGCAACCTCCGGAGCAAAAAAGACAAACGTCCAGCTTTTGCTGCCACAGCAAAGGTGCCAGCGGGGAAAAGTAATGCTGGTTCTCACTGCCTCCTGGAACCCTTTCAAATGCCACAGACAATTTGGCCCTCTCTGCTTTCCTGCGGACTCCATCCTCAAAAGCACCTGTTTTCGCTTTCGGCAGCCTCCGGAGCAAAAAAGACAAACGTCCAGCCTTTGCTGCCACAACAAAGGTGCCAGCGGGGAAACGTAATGCTGGTTCTCACTACCTCCTTGAACCCTTTCAAATGCCACAGACAATTTGGCCCTCTCTGCTTTCCTGCGGACTCCATCCTCAAAAGCACCTGTTTTCGCTTTCGGCAGCCTCCGGAGCAAAAAAGACAAACGTCCAGCTTTTGCTGCCACAGCAAACGTGCCAGCGGGGAAAAGTGATGCTGGTTCTCACTGCCTCCTGGAACTCTTTCAAATGCCACAGACAATTTGGCCCTCTCTGCTTTCCTGCGGACTCCATCCTCAAAAGCACCTGTTTTCGCTTTCGGCAGCCTCCGGAGCAAAAAAGACAAACGTCCAGCCTTTGCTGCCACAACAAAGGTGCCAGCGGGGAAAAGTAATGCTGGTTCTCACTACCTCCTTGAACCCTTTCAAATGCCACAGACAATTTGGCCCTCTCTGCTTTCCTGCGGACTCCATCCTCAAAAGCACCTGTTTTCGCTTTCGGCAGCCTCCGGAGCAAAAAAGACAAACGTCCAGCTTTTGCTGCCACAGCAAAGGTGCCAGCGGGGAAAAGTAATGCTGGTTCTCACTGCCTCCTGGAACCCTTTCAAATGCCACAGACAATTTGGCCCTCTCTGCTTTCCTGCGGACTCCATCCTCAAAAGCACCTGTTTTCGCTTTCGGCAGCCTCCGGAGCAAAAAAGACAAACGTCCAGCTTTTGCTGCCACAGCAAAGGTGCCAGCGGGGAAAAGTAATGCTGGTTCTCACTGCCTCCTGGAACCCTTTCAAATGCCCCTGACAATTAAGCCCTCTCTGCTTTCCTGCGGACTCTATCCTCAAAAGCGCCTGTTTTCGCTTTCGGCAGCCTCCGGAGCAAAAAAGACAAACGTCCAGCTTTTGCTGCCACAGCAAAGGTGCCAGCGGGGAAAAGTAATGCTGGTTCTCACTGCCTCCTGGAACCCTTTCAAATGCCACAGACAATTTGGCCCTCTCTGCTTTCCTGCGGACTCCATCCTCAAAAGCACCTGTTTTCGCTTTCGGCAGCCTCCGGAGCAAAAAAGACAAACGTCCAGCTTTTGCTGCCACAGCAAAGGTGCCAGCGGGGAAAAGTAATGCTGGTTCTCACTGCCTCCTGGAACCCTTTCAAATGCCCCAGACAATTTGGCCCTCTCTGCTTTCCTGCGGACTCCATCCTCAAAAGCAGCTGTTTTCGCTTTCGGCAGCCTCCGGAGCAAAAAAGACAAACGTCCAGCTTTTGCTGCCACAGCAAAGGTGCCAGCGGGGAAAAGTAATGCTGGTTATCACTGCCTCCTGGAACCTCTTCAAATGCCACAGACATTTTGGCCCTCTCTGCTTTCCTGCGGACTCCATCCTCAAAAGCACCTGTTTTCGCTTTCGGCAACCTCATGAGCAAAAAAGACAAACGTCCAGCTTTTGCTGCCACAGCAAAGGTGCCAGCGGGGAAAAGTAATGCTGGTTCTCACTGCCTCCTGGAACTCTTTCAAATGCCACAGACAATTTGGCCCTCTCTGCTTTCCTGCGGACTCCATCCTCAAAAGCAGCTGTTTTCGCTTTCGGCAGCCTCCGGAGCAAAAAAGACAAACGTCCAGCTTTTGCTGCCACAGCAAAGGTGCCAGCGGGGAAAAGTAATGCTGGTTCTCACTGCCTCCTGGAACCTCTTCAAATGCCCCAGACAATTTGGCCCTCTCTGCTTTCCTGCGGACTCCATCCTCAAAAGCACCTGTTTTCGCTTTTGGCAACCTCCGGAGCAAAAAAGACAAACGTCCAGCTTTTGCTGCCACAGCAAAGGTGCCAGCGGGGAAAAGTAATGCTGGTTCTCACTGCCTCCTGGAACCCTTTCAAATGCCACAGACAATTTGGCCCTCTCTGCTTTCCTGCGGACTCCATCCTCAAAAGCACCTGTTTTCGCTTTCGGCAGCCTCCGGAGCAAAAAAGACAAACGTCCAGCTTTTGCTGCCACAGCAAAGGTGCCAGCGGGGAAAAGTAATGCTGGTTCTCACTGCCTCCTGGAACCTCTTCAAATGCCCCAGACAATTTGGCCCTCTCTGCTTTCCTGCGGACTCCATCCTCAAAAGCACCTGTTTTCGCTTTCGGCAACCTCCGGAGCAAAAAAGACAAACGTCCAGCTTTTGCTGCCACAGCAAAGGTGCCAGCGGGGAAAAGTAATGCTGGTTCTCACTGCCTCCTGGAACCCTTTCAAATGCCACAGACAATTTGGCCCTCTCTGCTTTCCTGCGGACTCCATCCTCAAAAGCACCTGTTTTCGCTTTCGGCAGCCTCCGGAGCAAAAAAGACAAACGTCCAGCTTTTGCTGCCACAGCAAAGGTGCCAGCGGGGAAAAGTAATGCTGGTTCTCACTGCCTCCTGGAACCCTTTCAAATGCCACAGACAATTAAGCCCTCTCTGCTTTCCTGCGGACTCTATCCTCAAAAGCGCCTTTTTTCACTTTCGGCGCCCTCCGGTGGTAAAAAGACAAACGTCCAGCTTTTGCTGCCACAGCAAAGGTGCCAGCGGGGAAAAGTAATGCTGGTTCTCACTGCCTCCTGGAACTCTTTCAAATGCCCCAGACAATTTGGCCCTCTCTGCTTTCCTGCGGACTCCATCCTCAAAAGCACCTATTTTCGCTTTCGGCAGCCTCCGGAGCAAAAAAGACAAACGTCCAGCTTTTGCTGCCACAGCAAAGGTGCCAGCGGGGAAAAGTGATGCTGGTTCTCACTGCCTCCTGGAACCCTTTCAAATGCCACAGACAATTTGGCCCTCTCTGCTTTCCTGCGGACTCCATCCTCAAAAGCACCTGTTTTCGCTTTCGGCAGCCTCCGGAGCAAAAAAGACAAACGTCCAGCCTTTGCTGCCACAACAAAGGTGCCAGCGGGGAAACGTAATGCTGGTTCTCACTACCTCCTTGAACCCTTTCAAATGCCACAGACAATTAAGCCCTCTCTGCTTTCCTGCGGACTCCATCCTCAAAAGCACCTGTTTTCGCTTTCGGCAGCCTCCGGAGCAAAAAAGACAAACGTCCAGCTTTTGCTGCCACAGCAAAGGTGCCAGCGGGGAAAAGTGATGCTGGTTCTCACTGCCTCCTGGAACTCTTTCAAATGCCACAGACAATTTGGCCCTCTCTGCTTTCCTGCGGACTCCATCCTCAAAAGCACCTGTTTTCGCTTTCGGCAGCCTCCGGAGCAAAAAAGACAAACGTCCAGCCTTTGCTGCCACAACAAAGGTGCCAGCGGGGAAAAGTAATGCTGGTTCTCACTACCTCCTTGAACCCTTTCAAATGCTACAGACAATTTGGCCCTCTCTGCTTTCCTGCGGACTCCATCCTCAAAAGCACCTGTTTTCGCTTTCGGCAACCTCCGGAGCAAAAAAGACAAACGTCCAGCTTTTGCTGCCACAGCAAAGGTGCCAGCGGGGAAAAGTAATGCTGGTTCTCACTGCCTCCTGGAACCCTTTCAAATGCCACAGACAATTTGGCCCTCTCTGCTTTCCTGCGGACTCCATCCTCAAAAGCACCTGTTTTCGCTTTCGGCAGCCTCCGGAGCAAAAAAGACAAACGTCCAGCTTTTGCTGCCACAGCAAAGGTGCCAGCGGGGAAAAGTAATGCTGGTTCTCACTGCCTCCTGGAACCCTTTCAAATGCCACAGACAATTTGGCCCTCTCTGCTTTCCTGCGGACTCCATCCTCAAAAGCACCTGTTTTCGCTTTGGGCAGCCTCCGGAGCAAAAAAGACAAACGTCCAGCTTTTGCTGCCACAGCAAAGGTGCCAACGGGGAAAAGTAATGCTGGTTCTCACTGCCTCCTGGAACCCTTTCAAATGCCACAGACAATTTGGCCCTCTCTGCTTTCCTGCGGACTCCATCCTCAAAAGCAGCTGTTTTCGCTTTCGGCAGCCTCCGGAGCAAAAAAGACAAACGTCCAGCTTTTGCTGCCACAGCAAAGGTGCCAGCGGGGAAAAGTAATGCTGGTTCTCACTGCCTCCTGGAACCCTTTCAAATGCCCCAGACAATTTGGCCCTCTCTGCTTTCCTGCGGACTCCATCCTCAAAAGCACCTGTTTTCGCTTTCGGCAGCCTCCGGAGCAAAAAAGACAAACGTCCAGCTTTTGCTGCCACAGCAAAGGTGCCAGCGGGGAAAAGTAATGCTGGTTCTCACTGCCTCCTGGAACCCTTTCAAATGCCACAGACAATTTGGCCCTCTCTGCTTTCCTGCGGACTCCATCCTCAAAAGCACCTGTTTTCGCTTTCGGCAGCCTCCGGAGCAAAAAAGACAAACGTCCAGCTTTTGCTGCCACAGCAAAGGTGCCAGCGGGGAAAAGTAATGCTGGTTCTCACTGCCTCCTGGAACCTCTTCAAATGCCCCAGACAATTTGGCCCTCTCTGCTTTCCTGCGGACTCCATCCTCAAAAGCACCTGTTTTCGCTTTTGGAAACCTCCGGAGCAAAAAAGACAAACGTCCAGCTTTTGCTGCCACAGCAAAGGTGCCAGCGGGGAAAAGTAATGCTGGTTCTCACTGCCTCCTGGAACCCTTTCAAATGCCACAGACAATTTGGCCCTCTCTGCTTTCCTGCGGACTCCATCCTCAAAAGCACCTGTTTTCGCTTTCGGCAGCCTCCGGAGCAAAAAAGACAAACGTCCAGCTTTTGCTGCCACAGCAAAGATGCCAGCGGGGAAAAGTAATACTGGTTCTCACTGCCTCCTGGAACCCTTTCAAATGCCACAGACAATTTGGCCCTCTCTGCTTTCCTGCGGACTCCATCCTCAAAAGCACCTGTTTTCGCTTTCGGCAACCTCCGGAGCAAAAAAGACAAACGTCCAGCTTTTGCTGCCACAGCAAAGGTGCCAGAGGGGAAAAGTAATGCTGGTTCTCACTGCCTCCTGGAACCCTTTCAAATGCCCCAGACAATTTGGCCCTCTCTGCTTTCCTGCGGACTCCATCCTCAAAAGCACCTGTTTTTGCTTTCGGCAGCCTCCGGAGCAAAAAAGACAAACGTCCAGCTTTTGCTGCCACAGCAAAGGTGCCAGCGGGGAAAAGTAATGCTGGTTCTCACTGCCTCCTGGAACCTCTTCAAATGCCCCAGACAATTTGGCCCTCTCTGCTTTCCTGCAGACTCCATCCTCAAAAGCACCTGTTTTCGCTTTTGGCAACCTCCGGAGCAAAAAAGACAAACGTCCAGCTTTTGCTGCCACAGCAAAGGTGCCAGCGGGGAAAAGTAATGCTGGTTCTCACTGCCTCCTGGAACCCTTTCAAATGCCACAGACAATTTGGCCCTCTCTGCTTTCCTGCGGACTCCATCCTCAAAAGCACCTGTTTTCGCTTTCGGCAGCCTCCGGAGCAAAAAAGACAAACGTCCAGCTTTTGCTGCCACAGCAAAGGTGCCAACGGGGAAAAGTAATGCTGGTTCTCACTGCCTCCTGGAACCCTTTCAAATGCCACAGACAATTTGGCCCTCTCTGCTTTCCTGCGGACTCCATCCTCAAAAGCAGCTGTTTTCGCTTTCGGCAGCCTCCGGAGCAAAAAAGACAAACGTCCAGCTTTTGCTGCCACAGCAAAGGTGCCAGCGGGGAAAAGTAATGCTGGTTCTCACTGCCTCCTGGAACCCTTTCAAATGCCACAGACAATTTGGCCCTCTCTGCTTTCCTGCGGACTCCATCCTCAAAAGCACCTGTTTTCGCTTTCGGCAGCCTCCGGAGCAAAAAAGACAAACGTCCAGCTTTTGCTGCCACAGCAAAGGTGCCAGCGGGGAAAAGTAATGCTGGTTCTCACTGCCTCCTGGAACCCTTTCAAATGCCACAGACAATTTGGCCCTCTCTGCTTTCCTGCGGACTCCATCCTCAAAAGCACCTGTTTTCGCTTTCGGCAAACTCCGGAGCAAAAAAGACAAACGTCCAGCTTTTGCTGCCACAGCAAAGGTGCCAGCGGGGAAAAGTAATGCTGGTTCTCACTGCCTCCTGGAACCTCTTCAAATGCCCCAGACAATTTGGCCCTCTCTGCTTTCCTGCGGACTCCATCCTCAAAAGCACCTGTTTTCGCTTTTGGAAACCTCCGGAGCAAAAAAGACAAACGTCCAGCTTTTGCTGCCACAGCAAAGGTGCCAGCGGGGAAAAGTAATGCTGGTTCTCACTGCCTCCTGGAACCCTTTCAAATGCCACAGACAATTTGGCCCTCTCTGCTTTCCTGCGGACTCCATCCTCAAAAGCAGCTGTTTTCGCTTTCGGCAGCCTCCGGAGCAAAAAAGACAAACGTCCAGCTTTTGCTGCCACAGCAAAGGTGCCAGCGGGGAAAAGTAATGCTGGTTCTCACTGCCTCCTGGAACCCTTTCAAATGCCCCAGACAATTTGGCCCTCTCTGCTTTCCTGCGGACTCCATCCTCAAAAGCAGCTGTTTTCGCTTTCGGCAGCCTCCGGAGCAAAAAAGACAAACGTCCAGCTTTTGCTGCCACAGCAAAGGTGCCAGCGGGGAAAAGTAATGCTGGTTCTCACTGCCTCCTGGAACCTCTTCAAATGCCCCAGACAATTTGGCCCTCTCTGCTTTCCTGCGGACTCCATCCTCAAAAGCACCTGTTTTCGCTTTTGGAAACCTCCGGAGCAAAAAAGACAAACGTCCAGCTTTTGCTGCCACAGCAAAGGTGCCAGCGGGGAAAAGTAATGCTGGTTCTCACTGCCTCCTGGAACCCTTTCAAATGCCACAGACAATTTGGCCCTCTCTGCTTTCCTGCGGACTCCATCCTCAAAAGCACCTGTTTTCGCTTTCGGCAGCCTCCGGAGCAAAAAAGACAAACGTCCAGCTTTTGCTGCCACAGCAAAGATGCCAGCGGGGAAAAGTAATACTGGTTCTCACTGCCTCCTGGAACCCTTTCAAATGCCACAGACAATTTGGCCCTCTCTGCTTTCCTGCGGACTCCATCCTCAAAAGCACCTGTTTTCGCTTTCGGCAACCTCCGGAGCAAAAAAGACAAACGTCCAGCTTTTGCTGCCACAGCAAAGGTGCCAGAGGGGAAAAGTAATGCTGGTTCTCACTGCCTCCTGGAACCCTTTCAAATGCCACAGACAATTTGGCCCTCTCTGCTTTCCTGCGGACTCCATCCTCAAAAGCACCTGTTTTTGCTTTCGGCAGCCTCCGGAGCAAAAAAGACAAACGTCCAGCTTTTGCTGCCACAGCAAAGGTGCCAGCGGGGAAAAGTAATGCTGGTTCTCACTGCCTCCTGGAACCTCTTCAAATGCCCCAGACAATTTGGCCCTCTCTGCTTTCCTGCAGACTCCATCCTCAAAAGCACCTGTTTTCGCTTTTGGCAACCTCCGGAGCAAAAAAGACAAACGTCCAGCTTTTGCTGCCACAGCAAAGGTGCCAGCGGGGAAAAGTAATGCTGGTTCTCACTGCCTCCTGGAACCCTTTCAAATGCCACAGACAATTTGGCCCTCTCTGCTTTCCTGCGGACTCCATCCTCAAAAGCACCTGTTTTCGCTTTCGGCAGCCTCCGGAGCAAAAAAGACAAACGTCCAGCTTTTGCTGCCACAGCAAAGGTGCCAGCGGGGAAAAGTAATGCTGGTTCTCACTGCCTCCTGGAACCCTTTCAAATGCCACAGACAATTTGGCCCTCTCTGCTTTCCTGCGGACTCCATCCTCAAAAGCAGCTGTTTTCGCTTTCGGCAGCCTCCGGAGCAAAAAAG